>NW_011500226.1:147729-160353 GCF_000495115.2 Populus euphratica | reverse complement strand
TAATAACAACAACAACAACAACAATAATAATAACAATAATAATAATAACAATAATAACAATAACAATAATAATAATAGTAGTAATACTAATAATAATAGTAACAATAATAATAACAATAATAAAGAAAAAAAAGGAGAAGAAGAAGATGAGAACTTTGAGATGGAATATTAATGTAACAATTAAACAATGATAATAAACAATGTCAAGGTTAGAGGATCCACTAATGGTATGTCAAACAAGTATAGTATAAACTCTTATTATTCAATCGGAAACCACACACAAAGGAGGTTCCAATCAGATTATAGATTGTTAACATGATTACATTAGTCATCTTATTCAATTAATGCTAATACTTGTAAATTTCGTCAAGCATTCATGATTATAACTTATGTTAACAATAAATCAAGTTCCTTTCATAGCTCAGGTGTCGGTTATACCATACAGTATGGGCTATGAAAGTGCCAAGCATTTATTGTACCAAGTGTTATACAACATAAATCAAGATTAACCATTTAACAAGCAAAGTATTAAATAGTGAACAAGATAACAAATACAAAACATGTTAGTATCAAGCATTAAAGTTCATATTGAGTTTACACTATACTTATTCTTTTACCATTAGTGTAACCTTTTCACCTTGACATAATAAACTTAGCTAGACATAATGAAAGAAAGAAGAATAAATAAACAAAATAAGAACATAAATAAGATACAAGTTAACTAAGTAAATGAAAGGAAATGAAAGGCATAAACTTGATATTAATGAAAGCAAAGCATAAACATTACAAAAAATACAAAGAGAGAAAGCAAGAGTATGATCTTGATCTGGAAACCAAGATGCCTAAATACATGGGAAATGCCTCCTTTTATAGGCCAAAATTGGCAACTATTGATTTGATGACTAATTGAAGGCCAACTCTTGACTTGGTGACAATCTTTATCTTCTCTTGTCTACCCAAAACATCATTGATAACATCAAAATTGGAGCCACTCAAAAACATAAAAGTTGTAGGAAATTGTCTTAGCTTTCTTGTGTAAAAGAGTCAGCTCATTTTGACTTCGGGAACTCCAGATATGGCCAAAATACTGAACAGTGCTCGGGCTGGAGGATAGATTCGGGCTTCTTTATTGTTGCTACAATTTGGACTTGAAAATGGCCTTTTCAGATCTTGGGCTCCATATGAAAGTTGTAGACCTATGTCTTACCTTTCCATCCATATAAAGTAGACTAAATCTGAGATCTATAGCTCTAGATATAACCCAATTACCGAACAGTATTCCGGTTTGGATTGCACCGATATCTCTTTTCTAATTTTGGTCATCTTTTTGCCCTTGCAATTTAAGTTCTTAATGTCATCAATCAATCCTTTCATTTATGTGATAGACCTACATTTAAAATGAACATTTACCATAAATTAAAGGTATCTTATATTATTAGATATATTATTATATAACATGCTTTAGTTAATGAGTTATTGATACTTCAAGTGCAAAATGATGATATAAAAGCATGATAAAAATGCACTTTTAAGTACTAATCACACCCCCTAACCAGCTTATTACTAGTCCCTAGTAATCAAAACGTTAAAATAGAAAAACAATTTGCAAATTCCACAAAGCAAGGTATTCATCATTTAACTTCTATTAATCTATCCAGATAAACAAACTCTCGTTAAATTTATATACCTGCTCAATACCTCTTAACAAGATATTCATAAACCTTTCTTTTATGCTCAATGTATCAACACATAATTATGGGGCTTTTCTTCGAAGAAAACAAAACTTGTGTTCTAATGTTTAAGGTTAACTTCCTTGAGTTGAGATTATTATTTTTGTCTTTTTTTTTCTTCTTGTTTTTTTTTTAAATATATATACATATAATTTAAAAACACCATGCATCTTTAACCCATGTAACGAGCTTTCGGCTAATGACTCCCAGACCAGTTGGTCTTAAGGCATTAGGCGTTAAGACACCCCTACGAGCTTAGTAAGTCGGGTCACAGATACTGATATGTAGATAGTGCAATGTTTGATTTCCTTAAGCTTTTCTCCTCAACCCATGTAACAAGCGTTGGGCCAATAGCTCCCAAGTCAATTGACTTTAGGGTATTAGGTGTTAAAAGACCCCTTCGAGCTTAATTGCTTAGGTTAGGGAGGCTACGAAACCAAACTTATCTATATTTTTATTATTATCATTTTTTTCTTTTTTTTCCTTTTTTTTCCTTTTTTTTTAATTATATATAATCCCTTTCCCTTAGTTGTTACCTTTAACAAAAGAACATAAATAATGTAATAATCCAATATGCAACCCACAATCATATGTTAAAGTGTGTGTGTGTGTAAATTAAGGTTTAAGAATACATGTTAAATAAGTATATGAGCAGAATTAAGTGATAACAATGCGAGAGTTTGTAAACCTAAATATTTCAAGAAGTATTATAATAGACCTTGTTAAGAATGGTTACTAAGATGCGTCTCAAGAGTCACTTTAACAAAATAGCTCCTTTACTCTGCCATTCTAGTATTATAATTATGCACATGCTTTATAAAATGAAAAACAATTTTTTTTTTATCAACTACTACCCTCTCCCCCCAACCAAAACGAGACATTGTCCTCAATGTTTAAAGGTAGAAAGATAGAGTATAGAAGATATCACCTAAAATAACGAACACTGACAAACCTAAAACACACTGAAACAAAAACAAAAAATAAGAAAACACAATAATAAAACCAAAAGACACAAAAATTCACAAATGAAGGCTCAAATCCAATCTATGTTTTTTACGGCTTTCCTTAGTTGACCAATTTATGCGACTCATGGAAGGATCAATTACATGAATGAAGGATTGTAGTTGGTCAATTAATTGTTCAGCAGTAAGAGTAGAGATTATGATTTGTCATGCAGAAGATGTTAGAAATTCCTGTTCCACAGCATGATCAAGAAAAGACAACAACTTATCATAATAACCATTAACATTTAACAAACCTATGGGTTTATGGTGAATGTGCAGTTGAGCCCAAGAGGAAATATGAAAGATCTCTTCCAATGTGCCTAGACCACCTGGTAAAGCAATGAAGGCATCATCATGGTTAAACATTGCATTCATTCGAGCCGACATTATGGAGACCTGAAGTTCCTCTCCAATTGTTTTTCCAATGATGTCCCCTTGTGCTAAAGCTTTGGGGACGACCCCCAAAACTTGACTACCTCCTAAAAATGCAGTTATTGACACACCTCCCATTAACCTAAGACTGCCTCCCCCATACACTAAATGAATCTTTCTCTTAGCTAGCACTTGACCAAGATGATTGGCTGATTCTAAAAACTCCTTTTCTTTCCTAAGACTAGATCCACTGAAAACACACATATTTCTTATATGATGACTTGAGGAGCTTGCCATTTCTACACACTTCTGTAGTTGTTGAATGTATGGGTTGAGTAGAAATGAAAGGAAGGAAGAGAGGGTTTTATAGATGAGAAATTAGAAAGGCAATCATACCACCTATATGTAGGCCAGCTGGAGTCTCACACACACACACTCTCTCTCTCTCTCTATTTATTTATTTATTTACTTTTGAAAAAGCATGTGTATGTACAGGTAGTTGTGATTGTGGCTCACATCTTCCCTTGGTTTTACGTCCAAGAACGGCTTAAACGCCCTCTATGGGTCGGGGATAGGCTTCCCATCTAGTTTTCTTAAAAACTGGCAAACATGGTCTTTTTTAGTTAGATTCCCAAGACTAAGTCGATCATGTTCTTTATGAAATAGTGGCCATAAATCATGAATTGCACGATGCACATCTCCACTAGGATGCGTCTCAAGAGTCCATAGAAGACTATCTAAAGACTCCTTACTCAGGCCATCCTTAATGAATTGTATTTTATCTTCACGGTTTATAGATACCATTCCTAAAGAATGACATTGTGTATTACAAGTCCATCTAGCACATCGATGACAGACTTTGAGTCGTTTTGCACGATGTTTCTTTACAAAAGTGCTTTTACGTGTTCCAAGCATGTGTGAAATGAAGGAATTAGAGGACTCACCTGATAATCGGACCTTTGCTTCAATCAACCAGTGAATATCTTCAGGAATTCCATGATTCATTAACAATATCAATCTTGCGCATTTAACACGGTAAATTTTTGTAATTGCATTCTAAGGCAAAGCGGGAAAATACTTTTTCAATTTTTCAAGATTAGTGTCCATTATCAAATGAGAATTGGAAGAGAGATTCAAAGAATTGCACAAATATATACACAGATATCAGTTATTGTAGGAAACTGAAAGAACCGACTTAAGTCATGGAGTACCGTTATCTGCCATTTGACCAGGGTGAGAGAAACTAGCAAAAATCACTCAAAAAGAAACAAAACAAAATAAAATAAAATAAAATCAATCTTTATATACAGGATCACCCAATTCAATAGAGTCATGTTCAACTGAAAAATTGTCAAAGTAAACTTTTAGACGATGTCCATTTACCTTGAAAACATTGTCATTCTTTGGATTCTCGATGTCATAAGCCCCATATGGATACACATGTTTCACAATAAAAGGACCGCTCCATCTTGATCTTAATTTTCCAGGAAATAAATGCAGTCGAGAATTATAAAGCAAGACTTTTTGACCAACATTGAATGTTTTTCTCAGTATTTTCTTGTCATGAAACTCTTTCATTCTTGCTTTATGAATTCTTGAATTTTCATATGCATCATTTCTTATTTCCTCAAGCTCTGTTATTTGTAATTTTCGTAGTTGACTAGCATCATCCAGATTTGAATTGAAAGCTTTAATAGCCCAATAAGCTTTATGTTCAAGTTCCACAGGCAAGTGACAAGGTTTTCCATAGACTAGTCTATAAGGTGACATACTTAATGATGTTTTATAAGCAGTTCGATAAGCCCAAAGTGCATCATTAAGTCTTAAAGACTAGTCTTTCCTATTAGGGTTCATTGTTTTCTCCAAAATATATTTGATCTCCTTATTAGCAAGCTCTACTTGTCCGCTTGTTTGAGGGTGATAAGGGGTGGCAACTTTGTGTGTGATTCCATATTTCTTCATTAAAGACTCAAATGGCTTGTTGCAGAAATGTGTTCCACCATCACTTATTATGGCTCGAGGGACTCCAAATCGACTCAAAATATTTTCTTTCAAAAACTTTATCACTGTTTTGTGATCATTGTTTCAACTTGGAATTGCCTCTATCCATTTTGAAACATAATCTACTGCGACTAATATGTATAAGAAACCAAATGATGGAGGGAATGGACCCATGAAATCTATACCTCAACAGTCAAAGATCTCAATGACAATAATAGGATTTAAAGGCATCATGTGATGTTTTGAAATAGATCCCAACTTTTGACAATTTTTATAAGACTTGGATCCATTCGTGCTTGGGATGAAATGCAACAACAGTTTTTGAAGAAGTTTTTCCCATCTCACAGAACAAACACTTTCAAAAGATAAATCACTACTTTCACTCAAAAACCAGGAGAAACATTTTACCAATGTTGGGACAGGTATCGAGACTTGCTTAGTACTTGCCCTCATCATAGTTTTGAAACATGAAGATTGGTTTCACATTTCTATGAAAGGCTAACACCTAAAGATAGGCAAATGGTTGAATTGATGTGCAATGGAACTTTTGAAGATAAAGACCCTGATGAAGCAATGGAGTAGTTAGACTTGTTAGCTGAAAATGCTCAAAATTAGGACACCGCGGGTACTTATGAGGCACCGAGTAAAAATCAACCTCATACATCTAGTGGAGGTATGTACAACCTTAGGGAAGATCATCACCTTCAAGCCAAGTTTACATCTTTAACTAGAAAAGTCGAGGCACTAGAATTGAAAAAGAGTGGTCAATTAAAATCTGTTGAAAACATTGTGTGTCAAATCTATGAAACAAATGAACACTCAACCAACGACTGTCCAACCTTGCCTTCTTTTAAGGAATGTCTCCATGAACAAGCTCATGCTTTAAACAGTTTCCAAAGGCCCAACCACAACTCATACTCCCAAACATCCAACCCTGGTTGGAGAAATCACCTAAATTTCAGTTGGAAGAGTGAGAACAACAACGCACAAACTTCACAACCACCGTTTCAAGCACACCACAATTTCCAAAATTCTCATGGATATGCACCTCCTTATGCTCCACCTTCTAGAAGAAATCTTGAGGAAACATTGCATGCATTCATTGAAAAGCAAGAGACAATCAATACTCAACTTGCTCAAAACATGACAAATTTTAAAGATACTCTCGCAAAATTAACATCTGCTCTTAGTTTCCAAGAGAAAGGTAAGTTTCCATCTCAACCACAACAAAATTCCAAGGGGCAATATAATGCAAATGCAAGTAGTTCAGGAAGCCAACACATGGATTAAGTCAAATCAGTCACTACTCTGCGCAGTGGTAAGGTTATTGAAAAACCCTCTCTTGAACCTTATGAGAAAGATGATGAGTCAATCTTTGAGGGTAAGGAAGGGGTTGAATATGAAAATTGCAAAGAAAAAACTGATTCTCCGCCAGCACTTCCATTTCCTCAAGTCATGACCAAACAAAGGAAAGTCAATCACAACTCTAAAATTTTTGAAATTTTCAAACAGGTAAGGATCAATATACCTTTGCTGGATGCTATTAAACAGGTTCTTTCCTATGCTAAATTTTTGAAAGATCTATGCACTGTGAAGAGGAAACTGAATGTGAAAAAGAAAGCCTTTCTAGCCGAACAAGTAAGTGCTATTCTTCAAAACAATAATGCTTTGAAATATAAAGACCCTGGTTGTCCTACAATTTCTTGCTTTATTGGAGAGCATAAAATTGAAAGAGCCTTACTTGATCTCAATGCTAGAACTGTTATTGGTTGGCGCATGTGCATTGACTATAGGAAACTTAATTCAATGACTAGAAAAGATCATTTTCCTTTACCTTTCATGGATCAAATCTTAGAAAGAGTTGCAGGTCATGAATTTTATTGTTTCCTAGATGGCTATTTGGGTTACAACCAAATTGAAATTGCATTGGAAGATCAAGATAAGACTACTTTCACATGTCCATTTGGTACTTTTGCATATCGAAGGATGCCTTTTGGATTATGTAATTCACCAGCCACATTTCAAATATGCATGCTTAGTATATTTAGTGATATGGTTTAACATTTTCTTGAGATTTTCATGGATGATTTTTCTGTTTTTAGCGATTCATTTGATGATTGTTTGACTAACTTAGAAAAGGTTTTAACCAGGTCTGAAGAGAAGAATCTTGTGCTGAATTGGGAAAAATGTCATTTTATGGTAACAAACAGCATTGTACTTGGTCACATTGTTTCATCAAAAGGAATTGAGGTTAACAAATCTAAAATCGAGTTAATTGCAAACTTGCCAACACCAAAATCTCTTAAAGATGTTAGATCATTCTTAGGACATGCTGGTTTTTATAGAAGGTTCATCAAAGATTTTAGTGTAATATCTAAGCCTTTAAGTAACCTTCTAACAAAGGATACTATTTTTGAATGAACTGAACATTGTGAAGAAGCCTTTGTTAAACTTAAAAACTTGCTTACTTGTGCTCCTATCATTCAACCTCCTAATTGATCATTACCTTTTGAAATAATGTGTGATGCTAGTGATTATGCCGTAGGTGCTGTTTTGGGACAAAGAAAAGATAAGAAACCTTATGTAATTTACTATGCAAGTAAAACTTTAAATAGTGCTCAAATGAATTATACCACCACTGAAAAAGAATTACTTATAGTAGTATTTGCATGTGAAAAATTCAGATCTTATCTTGTTGGCTCACCTGTTGTTGTTTTTAGTGATCATGCAGCATTGAAATATCTTCTTTCTAAGAAAAATTCTAAGGCTAGATTGGTGCGGTGGATTTTATTACTTCAAGAATTTGATATCACAATCAAAGATAAGAAAGGCAGCGAAAATGTTGTCGCAGACCACTTGTCAAGATTGACAACAGATTCGAAAACTGACATCACACCAATCGATGACTACTTTCCCGATGAATCTTAACTTTCTGTCTCTACAATGCCTTGGTTTGCTAATATTGTCAATTTTCTTGTTTCAGGACAATTGGCAGCTCATTGGAGTACCCAAGATAAAAGAAAGTTCTTGAACGAAGTGAAGAACTTTTATTGGGATGATCCTTATTTATTCAAATATTGTCCTGATCAAATATTTCGAAGATGCATTCCTGACAATAAGGTAAGTAGTGTCATTAAATTTTGTCATTCTAAGGTATATGGGGGCCATTTCTCGTCAAGAAAGACAACTGCAAAAATCTTACAAAGTGGATTTTATTGGCCCACCATGTTCAAAGACTCACATGCATTCTGCAAGTCTTGTGAAAATTATCAAAAGTTAGGATCTATTTCAAAACGTCACATGATGCCTTTAAATCCTATTATTGTCATTGAGATCTTTGACTGTTGGGGTATAGATTTCATGGATCCATTCCCTCCATCATTTGATTTCTTATACATATTAGTCGCAGTAGATTATGTTTCAAAATGGATAGAGGCAATTCCAAGTCGAAACAATGATCACAAAACAATGATAAAGTTTTTGAAAGAAAACATTTTGAGTCGATTTGGAGTCCCTCGAGCCATAATAAGTGATGGTGGAACACATTTCCGTAACAAGCCATTTGAGTCTTTAATGAAGAAATATGGAATCACACACAAAGTTGCCACCCCTTATCACCCTCAAACAAGTGGACAAGTAGAGCTTGCTAATAGAGAGATCAAACATATTTTGGAGAAAACAGTGAACCCTAATAGGAAAGACTGGTCTTTAAGACTTAATGATGCACTTTGGGCTTATCGAACTGCTTATAAAACATCATTAGGTATGTCACCTTATAGACTAGTCTATGAAAAAACCTTGTCACTTGCCTGTGGAACTTGAACATAAAGCTCATTGGGCTATTAAAGCTTTTAATTCAAATCTGGATGATGCTAGTCAACTGCGAAAATTACAAATAAATGAGCTTGAGGAAATAAGAAATGATGCATATGAAAATTCAAGAATTCATAAAGCAAGACTTAAAGAGTTTCATGACAAGAAAATACTGAGAAAAACATTCAATGTTGGTCAAAAAGTCTTGCTTTATAATTCTCGACTGCATTTATTTCCTAGAAAATAAAGATCAAGATGGAGCGGTCCTTTTATTGTGAAACATGTGTATCCATATGGGGCCTATGACATCGAGAATCCAAAGAATGGCACTGTTTTCAAGGTAAAATGGACATTGTCTAAAAGTTTACTTTGACAATTTTTCAGTTGAACATGACTCTATTGAATTGGGTGATCCTGCATATAAAGATTGATTTTTTTTTTGTTTCTTTTTGAGTGATTTTTGCTAGTTTCTCTCACCCAGGTCAAATGGCAGATAACAGTACTCCGTGACTTAAGTTGGTTCTTTCAGTTTCCCACAATAATTGATATCTGTGTATATATTTGTGCAATTCTTTGAATGTCTCTTCCAATTCTTATTTGATAATGGACACTAATCTTGAAAAATTGAAAAAGTATTTTCCCGCTCTGCCTCAGAATGCGATTACAAAAATTTACCGTGCTAGATGTGCAAGATTGAGATTGTTAATGAATCATGGAATTCCTGAAAATATTCGTTGGTTGATTGAAGCAAAGGTCCAATTATCAGGTGAGTCCTCTAACTCCTTCATTTCACACATGCTTGGAACAAGTAAAAGCACTTTTGCAAAGAAACGTCATGCAAAACGACTGAAAGTCTGTCATCGATGTGCTAGATGGACTTGTAATACACAATGTCGTTCCTTAGGAATGATATCTATAAACCGTGAAGATAAAATACAATTCATTAAGGATGGCCTGAGTAAGGAGTCTTTAGATAATCTTCTATTGACTCTTGAGAAGCATCCTAGTGGAGATGTGCATCGTGCAATTCATGATTTATGGCCACTATTTCATAAAGAACATGATCGACTTAGTCTTGAGAATCTGACTAAAAAAGACCTTGTTTGCCAGTTTTTAAGAAAACTGGATGGGAAGCCTATCCCCGACCCATAGAGGGCGTTTAAGTCGTTCTTGGACGTAAAACCAAGGGAAGATGTGAGCCATAATCACAACTACCTGTACATACACATGCTTTTTCAAATGTAAATAAATAAATAAAGAGAGGGAGAGAGAGAGAGAGAAAGTGTGAGACTCCAGCTGGCCTACATATAGGTGTTACGATTTCCTTTTTAATTTCTCATCTATAAAACCCTCTCTTCCTTCCTTTCATTTCTACTCAACCCATACATTCAACAAATATAGAAGTGTGTAGAAATGGCAAGTTCCTCAAGTCATCATATAAGAAATATTTGTGTTTTCGGTGGATCTAGTCCTGGGAAAGAAAAGGAGTTTTTAGAATCAGCAAATCATCTTGGTCACGTGCTAGCTGAGAGAAAGATTCATTTAGTGTATGGGGGAGGCAATCTTGGGTTAATGGGAGGTGTGTCAATAGCTGCATTTTTAGGAGGTAGTCAAGTTTTGGGGGTCGTCCCTGAAGCTTTAGCACAAGGGGACATCATTGGAAAAACAATTGGAGAGGAACTTCAGGTCTCCACAATGTCGACTCGAATGAATGCAATGTTTAATCATGCTGATGCCTTCATTGCTTTACTAGGTGGTCTAGGCACATTGGAAGAGATCTTTCATATTTCCTTTTGGGCTCAACTGCACATTCACCATAAACCCATAGGTTTGTTAAATGTTAATGGTTATTATGATAAGTTGGTGTCTTTTCTTGATCATGCTGTGGAACAGGAATTTCTAACATCTTCTGCACGACAAATCATAATCTTTGTTGCTACTGCTGAACAATTGATTGACCAACTACAATTTTTCATTCCTGTAATTGATCCTTCTATGAGTCGCATAAATTGGTCAACTAAGCAAAGTCGTAAAAAGCTTAGATTGGATTTGAGCCTTCATTTGTGAATCTTTGTGTCTTTTGGTTTTATTATTGTGTTTTGTTGTTACTTTTATTTGTTTTCGTGTGTTTCAGGTTTGTCCGTGTTCGTTATTTCAGGTGATATCTTCTATACTCTATCTTTCTATCTTTAAACATTGAGGACAATGTTTTGTTTTAGTTGGGGGGAGAGGTTAGTAGCTAAAAAAAAAAATTGTGTTTTCTATTTCATAAAGCATGTGCAAAATTATTGTTACTATGATGGCAGAGTAAGGAGAACTTTTATGACTCTTAAGATACATCTTAGTAACTATTCTTAATAAGGTCTATCATAATACTTCTTGAAATATTCAAGTTTACAAACTCTCATATTGTTATCACTTAATTCTACTCATATACTTATTTAACATGTATTCTTAAACCTTAATTTACACACACATACTTTAACATATGATTGTGGGTTGCATATTGGATTATTACATTATTTATGTTCTTTTGTTAAAGGTAACAACTAAGGGAAAGGGATTGTATATAATTAAAAAAAAAACAAGAAGAAAAAAAAGAAAAAAAGAAAAAAGAAAACAAAATGATAATAATAAAAATGTAGATAAGTTTGCTTTCGTAGCCTCCCTAACCTAAGCAATTAAGCCCGAAGGGGTGTTTTAACACCTAATACCCTAAAGTCAACTGACTTGGGAGCTATTGGCCCAACGCTTGTTACATGGGTTGAGGAGAAAAGCTTAAGGAAATCAAACATTGCATTATCTACATATCAGTATCTGCGACCCGAGTTACTAAGCTCGTAGAGGTGTCTTAACACCTAATGCCCTAAGACCAACTGGTCTGGGAGTCATTAGCCGAAAGCTCGTTACATGGGTTAAAGATGCATGATCTTTTTAAATTATATGTATATATATTTAAAAAAAAAAAGAAGAAAAAAAAAGACAAATAATAATCCCAACCCAAGGAAGTTAACCTTAAACATTAGAACAAAAAAATTTTGTTTTCTTCCAAGAAAAGCCCCATAATTATGTGTTGATACATTGAGCACAAAAGAAAGGTTTATGAATATCTTGTTAAGAGGTATTGAGTAGGTATATAAATTTAACGAGAGTTTGTTTATCTGGATAGATTAATGGAAGTTAAATGATGAATACCTTGCTTTGTGGAATTTGCAAAAAAAATTTCTATTTTAACGCTTTGATTAATAGGGACTGGTAATAAGCTGGTTGGGGGGTGTGATTAGTACTTAAAAGTACATTTTTATCATGGTTTTATATCATCATTTTGCACTTGAAGTATCAATAACTCCTTAACTAAAGCATGTTTTATAATAATATATCTAATAATATAAGATACCTTTAATTTGTGGTAAATGTTCATTTTAAATGCAAGTCTATCACATAAAAGAAAGGATTGATTGATGACTTTAAGAACTTAAATTGTTAGGGCAAAGAGATGACCAAAATTAGAAATGAGATGTCGGTGCAATCCAAATCAGAACACTGTTCGGTAATTAGGTCATATCTGGAGCTATAGATCTCAGATTTAGGTCTACTTTATATCGATGGAAAGGTAAGACATAGGCCTACAACTTTCATATGGAGCCCAAGATCTAAAAAGGCCATTATCAAGTCAAAATTGTAGCAACAACAAAGAAGACCGA
>NW_011500226.1:134476-142107 GCF_000495115.2 Populus euphratica | reverse complement strand
GTTTATAATTTGTACAATTAACCTCCCTGTGGTTCGACCCCGGTCTTGCCGGGCTATTTATTACTTCGACACTCCTGCACTTGGGAGAAGACATCAATCTTTTAGTCGTGTCAACACCCCTATGAGCTTAGTAACTCAGGTCGCAGATACTGATATGTAGATAGTGCAATGTTTGATTCCCTTAAGCTTTTCTCCTCAACCCATGTAACAAGCATTGGGCCAATAGCTCCCAAGTTAGTTGACTTTAGGGTATTAGGTGTTAAAACACCCCTTCGAGCTTAATTGCTTAGGTTAGGGAGGCTACGAAACCAAACTTATCTACATTTTTATTATCATTATTTTTTTATTTTTTTTTGTTTTTGTTTTTTTTTAATTATATACTATCCCTTTCCATTAGTTGTTACCTTTAACAAAAGAACATAAATAATGTAATAATCCAATATGCAACCCACAATCATATGTTAAAGTGTGTGTGTGTAAATTAAGGTTAAAGAATACATGTTAAATAAGTATATGAGCAGAATTAAGTGATAACAATGTGAGAGTTTGTAAACCTGAATATTTCAAGAAGTATTATGATAGACCTTATTAAGAATGGTTACTAAGATGCGTCTCAAGAGTCACTTTAACAAAAGAGCTCCTTTACTCTGCCATCCTAGTAACAACAATTATGCATAAGCTTTATGAAATAGAAAACAATTTTTTTTTAATCAACTACTACCCTCTCCCCCCAACTAAAATGAGACATTGTCCTTAATATTTAGAGGTAGAAAGATAGAGTATAGAAGATATCACTTGAAATAACGAACATTGACAAACCTGAAATACACTGAAACAAATATAAGTAACAACAAAACACAATAATAAAACCAAAAGACACAAAGATTCACAAATGAAGGCTCAAATCCAATCTAAGCTTTTTACGGTTGGTCAATCAATTGTTCAACAGTAGCAGCAGAGATTATGATTTATCGTGCAAAAGATGTTAGAAATTCATGTTCCACAGCATGATCAAGAAAAGACAACAACTTATCATAATAACCATTAACATTTAACAAACCTATGGGTTTACGGTGAATGTGCAGTTGGGCCCAAGAGGAAATATGAAAGATCTCTTTCAATGTGCCTAGACCACCTGGTAAAGCAATGAAGGCATCAGCATGGTTAAACATTGCATTCATTCGAGCTAACATTGTGGAGACCTGAAGTTCCTCTCCAATTGTTTTTCCAATGATGTCCCCTTGTGCTAAAGCTTCGGGGACGACCCCCAAAACTTGACTACCTCCTAAAAATGCAGCTATTGACACACCTCCCATTAACCCAAGACTGCCTCCCCCATACACTAAATGAATCTTTCTCTCACCTAGCACTTGACCAAGATGATTTTTGTTGATTCTACAAACTCATTTTCTTTCCCAGGACTAGATCCACCTGAGGAACTTGCCATTTCTGAAAAATCAAATCAAGACAGCTTTACAACTACTTTGGTGCACGTTTTTCTTCCTCATTTATGAGGTGTCTCCTTCTTCTTTTTGACCCAAAATAATGTTAAAATATCCCCTCCAGCTTTCCATCCATGTGCTTGCCTTCTTGGATTAATGGATTACCCAAAATAAATCAATTGTTATTTGTTGTGTAGACATGTAAGATCATGGATTGTGTTTGGGTTGATTTGAAGGTTGATTTGGGGTTGATTTTGGGCTGATTTGGGGCTGATTTTGGGCTGAATTTGAGCATCAAATAAGTATACAAATGTACTTATTATTTGGGCTAAGATTGACATTGAAACCTTGAGTGTTTAATGGTTGAAGTTTGCACACAACATAAGGCAAGTTTGGGCTTGAAATAAATCATATGATATTCTTTTCTAGAATTGGAATAGAATTGATTTTTGGGACAAATTTGGAGCACTTATTTGAACCAAGATTTGCTTCAATCTTCAACTAAATGTCTCTTCAATTCTTTGTTCTGAATTCCAACGTTGAATTTTCTGAATTAATTCATTTAAGCTCCAAAAACCTATCGAAACATTAAAATAAACTTCATTACTAAAAAAACACATCAATTATTATAAAAACAACCAAATAAAAACAATAAATACATATGTAAAATAAGAGACTTAATGACACTTTTGATGCACAATCAGCTAGCACTTGACCAAGATGATTTGCTGATTCTAAAAACTCATTTTCTTTCCCAAGACTAGATCCACCGAAAACACAAATATTTGTTATATGATGACCTTAGGAACTTGCCATTTCTACACACTTCTGTATTTGTTGAATGTATGGGTTGAGTAGAAATGAAAGGAAGGAAGAAAGGATTTTATAGATGAGAAATTAGAAAGGCAATCATACCACTTATATGTAGGCCAGCTAGAGTCTCACACTCTCTCTCTCTCTCTCTCTCTCTCTCTATTTATTTATTTGTTTACTTTTGAAAAAGCATGTGTATGTACAGGTAGTTGTGATTATGGCTCACATATTCCCATAGTTTTACGTCCAAGAACAGCTTAAACGCCCTCTATGGGTCGGGGATAGGCTTCCCATCCAGTTTTCTTAAAAACTAGCAAACAGGGTCGTTTTTAGTCAGATTCCCAAGCCTAAGTTGATCATGTTCTTTATGAAATAGTGGCCATAAATCATGAATTGTACGATGCACATCTCCATTAGGATGCGTCTCAAGAGTCAATAGAAGAGTATCTAAAGACTCCTTACTCAGGCCATCCTTAATGAATTGTATTTTATCTTCACGGTTTATAGATACCATTCCTAAAGAACGACATTGTGTATTACAAGTCCATCTAGCACATCGATATTGTGTATTACAAGTTCATTTAGCACATCGATGACAGACTTTCAGTCATTTTGCATGACGTTTCTTTGTAAAAGTGCTTTTACCTGTTCCAAGCATGTATGAAATGAAGGAGTTAGAGGACTCACCTGATAATCGGACCTTTGCTTCAATCAACCAGCGAATATCTTCAGGAATTCCATGATTCATTAACAATCTCAATCTTACACATCTAGCACGGTAAATTTTTGTAATTGCATTTTGAGGCAGAGTGGGAAAATACTTTTTCAATTTTTCAAAATTAGTGTCCATTTTCAAATGAGAATTGTGTTGCGATGTCGCGGTCGCACAAATTAATTACCCTTACACTTAAATCACACTAGATAGTATAGAGCAAGCAAGGGATCGATCCCACGAGGAAGATTTAGTTCAGATTTTTATGCAATACGTTATGCAATTGGGGGGTTTTGATTTGTGATAATCTAAAATATGGAAGAAATTAAACTAGTGAACACGATCAATTAAAACTGAAATTTATCAAGAAAACAAACCTTGGTCACAAGCACACATCCACCTACAGAAATCAGAACTGATCCTTAAAACGAAACTCCAGTTTATATTCTGAATTTTTATCTTTTCATAACTTTGGTTAATTAACGGATCCGCCGTATAACTAGCTCTAAACAACAAATAATCACAGTGTCCGCACTAATGATTTAATCTAATGGCAGGCTTAAGATCTAGATAAATTCATTAATCTTAACAACCAAGTTGTCTGCTTGTGTTGCTTTGATCGAATGTTTTCCCTAAGTTTAATAACGTAGTTCCGCCACAATTATCAAGCTTAGTTGCTTCACAAGTTTATATACCCTAACTCCGGTTTTGATATCAAACTTAGCAATAGATTGTTCACAATAATAACTTAGAGTCCGCTCTAGCAATTATCAACAACAATCATAGAAAACATGCATAGGAAAACAATCATACTCATTCATAATACAAACTGAAAATAAATGAAGAATAAATCTCACAGTTCTTGAAATCTGAAAGTTTCTGCGTCCTTGCAACCAAGAAAAGAGCTTAGCCTTGCATATCTATTGAACAACTACTCCTAAAGATTATTTCTAGTATGTAGAGAGGAGAGTTTGTGTTTCTTCACTTCTAGTTGCTACCACCTTTCTTTGATTCTATTGCACTCCCTCCTCTTCTTTCTTGGCTCTCTTGGTGTCTATATATAGGCTTCAATGGCAGCTCCTCTTGCTTCTTTATCAATAATGGTGGCTGCCAAACATGCCAAACTTTGATATTAGTAGTCACCACAAACAACCCACCATTGTAGCCTCCTTCTTTGACAATGGCAGCATTCCAACTTGCAGCTGGTGTGTGGTTGGTGATTTGAGGTTGGAGGATTGAGGTTGGTGGCTACTTTTCTTGACCTTCTAGATTGATTTACTAGAGGGGCTAAATTGCTGAAATTATAACTTGGATGATAGTTTAGAAGCTTCGAAACATAATTTGGACTCATTTCTTCACGAAACCTGATTGCTGGCAGAATTCAGTTGTCATCTTTGAAAAATCATATCGCCCTCATCTGACATCGTTTTTGGTTGAAAATATATACACAGATATCAGTTATTATGGGAAACTAAAAGAACCGATTTAAGTCAAGGAGTACCATTATCCGCCATTTGACTCGGGTGAGATAAACTAGCAAAAATCACTAAAAAAGAAACACAAAAATAATATGAGAAAAAAAAATAATCAACCTTTATCTACAAGATCATTCAAACCAGTTGATTCATTTTCACTAGGAAAATTATCAAAGTAAGCTTTCAAACGATGTCCATTTTCCTTAAAATCATTGTCATTCATTAAATTCTCAATATCACAGGCCCTATAAGGATTGCTCCATCTTAATCTTAGCTTTTTAGGGAATGTATAGAGTTGAGAATCATAAAACAAAACTTTTTGACCAGTGTCAATGTTTTGACAATTTTCACAAGTTTTGCAGAATGCATGTGTGTCCTTGAACATGGTGGGCCAATAAAATCCATTTTGAAAGATTTTTGTAGCTGTCTTTTTTTATGAGAAATAACTTCCACATGCTTTAGAATGACAAAGTTTAATGACACTACTTACCTCATTGTCGGGAATGAATCTTTGAAATATTTGATCAGGACAATATTTGAATAAGTTAGTGTCATCACAATAAAAGTTCTTCACTTCATTCAAAAACTTTTCTTTGTCTTGGGTACTCCAATCAGTTGGCAAATCTCCTAAAGCAAGAAAATTGTTATTTTTATTATACCAAGGCATTGGACTAAGAGAAAGTAAGGATTCGTTAGGAAAGTAATCATCGATTAGTGTGATGTCAGATGTCAAATTTGGTGTCACTTTTGATAAAAGATCCGCATCAACATTTTCAGTGCGTTTTTCATCCGTGATTTCTTCCTCAGAATAAATCATTTGCAAATCTTCAGATTCATCCAACTCATTTTTACTTAAAGTAGATTCAAGTTGATCATAAATTAATTCATCAATATGATCTACTTCTTGTGAATCATTATCATCTCCAATGTTGAAAATATTCATCTCCAATGTCATGTTTCCAAATGATAACTTCATCAGTCCATTCCTATAATTAATCAATGCGTTAGAAATTGCAAGAAACGGACGTCCTAAAATAACAGGAAATGAATTACATGCTTCAACAGGTTCTGTGTCCAAGATAACAAAATCCACAGGGTAAATAAATTTATCGACTTGTACTAACACATCTTCGACTATTCCTCTAGGCACTTTTACAGATCTATCAGCAAGTAAAAGAGTTATAGAAGTTGGTTTTAACTCACCTAGATTGAGACTTTGAAAAACTGAATATGGAAGTAAATTCACACTAGCACCAAGATCAAGTAAGGCTCTTTCAATTTTTTGGTCTCCAATAAAGCAAGAAATTGTAGGACAACCAAGGTCTTTATATTTCAAAGCATTATTGTTCTGAAGAATGACACTTACTTGTTCTACTAAAAAAGCTTTCTTTTTCACATTCAGTTTCCTCTTCACAGTGCATAGATCTTTCAAAAATTTATCATAGAAAGGAAACTATTTAATAGCATCCAACAAAGGTATATTGATTCTTACCTGTTTGAAAATTTCAAAAATTTCAAAGTTGTGATTGACTTTCCTTTGTTTGGTCATGGCTTGAGGAAATGGAAGTACTAGCGGAGATTCAGTCTTTTCTTTGCAATTTTCAGATTCAACCCCTTCCTTACCCTCAGAGATTGACAAATCATCTTTCTTATAAGGTTCAAGAGAGGGTTTTTCAATAACCTTACCACTACGCAGAGTAGTGACTGATTTGACTTGATCCATGTGTTGGCTTCCAAAACTACTTGCATTTGCATTGTATTGCCCCTTGGGATTTTATTGTGGTTGAGATGGAAACTTACCTTTCTCTTGGAAACTAAGAGCAGATGTTAATTTTGCAAGAGTATTTTTAAAATCTGTTATGTTTTGAGCAAGTTGAGTGTTGATTGTCTCTTGCTTTTTAATGAATGCATACAAAGTTTCCTCAAAATTTCTTGTATGAGGTGGAGCATAAGGAGGTGCATATCCATGAAAATTTTGAAAATTATGGTGTGCTTGAAACGGTGGTTGTGAAGTTTATGCATTGTTGTTCTCACTCTTCCAACTAAAATTTGGGTGATTTCTCCAACCAGGGTTATATGTTTGTGAGTATAGTGATTAGTACTTAAAAGTGCATTTTTATCATGGTTTTATATCATCATTTTGCACTTGAAGTATAAATAACTCCTTAACTAAAGCATGTTTATAATAATATATCTAATAATATAAGATACCTTTAATTTATGGTAAATGTTCATTTTAAATGCAGGCCTATCACATAAATGAAAGGATTGATTGATAACTTTAAGAACTTAAATTGCAAGGGCAAAGAGATGACCAAAATTAGAAAAGAGATGTCGGTGCAATCCAAACCGGAACACTATTCGGTAATTGGGTCATATCTGGAGCTATAGATCTTAGATTTAGGTCTAATTTATATGGATGTAAAGGTAAGACATAGGTCTACAACTTTCATATGGAGCCCAAGATCTAAAAAGGCCATTTTCAAGTCCAAATTGTAGCAACAACAAAGAAGCCCGAATCTGTCCTCCAGCCCGAGCACTGTTCAGTATTTTGGCCATATCTGGAGTTCTAGAAGTCCAAATGAGCTAAATATTTTACACTAGAAATCTGAGACAATTGCCTACAACTTTCATGTTTTCAAATGGCTCCAATTTTGACGTTATCAATGACGATTTGAGCAAACAAGAAAAGATAAGGATTGTCACCAAGTCAAGAGTTGACCACCCACTCATCAATTAGTCATCAAATCAATAGTTCCCAATTTTGGCCTATAAAAGGAGGCATTTGCCATGCATTTAGGCATCTTGGTTTCCAGATCAAGATCATGCTCCTGCTTTCTCTCTTTGTATTTTTTGTAATGTTTATGCTTTGCTTTTATTAATATCAAGTTTATACCTTTCATTTCCTTGCATTTACTTAGTTAACTTTTATCTTATTCATGTTCTTATTTTGTTTATTTATTTTTTTTTCTTTTATTATGTCTAGCTAAGTTTATTATGTCAAGGTGAAAAGGCTACACTAATGGTGTAAGAATAAGTATAGTGTAAACTTAATATGGACTTTAATGTTTGATACTAACATGTTTTGTATTTGTTATCTTGTTCACTCTTTAATACTTTGCTTGTTAAATGACTAATCTTGATTTATGTTATATAACACTTAGGAGTATAACACTTGGTACAACAAAT
>NW_011500226.1:130114-134451 GCF_000495115.2 Populus euphratica | reverse complement strand
ACTTGGCACTCTCATAGCCCATACTGTATGGTATAACCGACACTTGAGCTATGAAAGGAACTTGATTTGTTGTTAACGTAAGTTATAATCATGAATGCTTAACGAGATTTACAAGTATTAACATTAATTGAATAAGATGACTAATGTAATCATGTTAACAATCTATAATTAGATTGGAACCTCCTTTGTGTGTGGTTTCCTATTGAATAATAAGAGTTTATACTATACTTGTTTGACATACCATTAGTGGAACCTCTAACCTTGACATTTGTTATTATCATTGTTTAATCGTTACGTTAATATTCCATCTCAAAGTTCTCATCTTCTTCTTCTTCTTTATTATTATTATTATTATTATTATTATTATTATTATTATTATTATTATTATTATTATTGCTGTTATTACTATTATTATTGTTGTTGTTGTTATTGTTGTTGTTGTTGTTACTATTATCGTTTATAATTTGTACAATTAACCTCTCTGTGGTTCGACCCTAGTCTTGCTGGGTTATTTAATACTTCGACACTCCTGCACTTGGGAGAAGACATCAATCTTTCAGTCGTGTTAGCGACCTGCTCCTTTTTGAAGAAAATTGGTCTATTTTCATATGCGACCTGCCCATATACACTCACTAGTCTATTTTCACGGGCGACCTGCCCATACATGTTCATCCTGGTCTATTTTCACGGGTGACTTGTCCACACATGTTTATCTTGGTCTATTTTTAGAGGCGACCAGCCCACACACTCACATTGGTCTATTTTCACGGGTGACCTCCCACACATTTTCATCTTAGTCTATTTTCAAGGGCGACCGGCCCACACACTTACACAGTCTATTTTCAAGGGCGACCAGCCTACACACTCACATTGATTTTTTTTCATGGGCGACACTCACGTGATCTATTTTCATGGGCGACCTGCCCTCACATTCAGATTGGTGCATTTTCACGGGCGACCTACCCATGCATGTTCATCCTGGTCTATTTTCAGGAGCGGCTAGCCCACATGTTCACACAATCTATTTTCATAGGCGACCTGTGCTCACATTCAGATTGGTTTATTTTCACGAGCAACCTACCCTCATATGTTCATCTTGGTCTATTTTCAGGGGCGACCAACCCACATATTCACACGGTCTATTTTCATGGGTGACTAACCCACATATTCACATGGTCTATTTTCATGGGCGACCTGCCGTTTTGATTCAGTTTTCCTAAAATCCTATATGGCAATCTAGAACCAAAATGTAGGTATAGCTCGGCTAAGCTAAGATTTCTTCCGACGATCCACTTTAACAAAAACTTGTGTGTTTTTTTTTTTGATGGCAGGGTTTGAACTTTCTTTTTTTGTTCTGAGAATTTCCTAATGGGTTTTTTTTTCTAGTTGGACTTTTGTGAGGATTTTCCTGTAGGAATAAAAAATGTACGTGTAATGCTTTGAGGCTAGATGTCATGTACGCATCCTTACCTAGCTTTGAAACATAGGTCCCTTCCATCTTGTAAAACTCTTTCTTAGCACGACCTTGTCCATATGTTTGAAATCATATGTTGAGATCTGTCTCTCACACTGTCCTTCTTACCCATCCCATCTCAAAGAGGAAATCCCCAACCCGTTTTAGTAACCTCTTAAAAAAATGCATGATCTGTCATTGCTTTTTATCATGCTCTTTATCAACGCTTTAATTTGTCTTTTCTCAAATTAAGGGTTTTTTTTTTGCAGCATAAAAATCTTTTCAAAAGAAAAATCTTTAAAAGTCTTGGCTTTGTTTATGAAAACTGAAACTTTCTACATATGCATCAAAAACTCTTTTAAGCAATTCTTGGAAAAGGTTTTATTGGTTTCTAAAATGTGGTTTTGACTTTAGATTGGACTTTCTCCAAGGTAATCTTTTGTTTGATCTTTTTGAAAGGTTTCAAATATCTTCTTTGAGAAGGTTGTGTAAAAAAAAAAGGATCGTCTCATATTAGCATTTTTCTTGCATAGATAGAAAAAACAGATTATCACTCATTTATCATGTCAAATGAACCATCCAGGTTATATGCACTTGATTAGAAAGGACTTCTAAAGGCTTGTAATGTCGATTATGGTTGTGGGTTATGAAAGATAAATGATGCTTTAAGGCTTAAAAAGTATGTAAGATTTTAAAGACTTAGGACCACTCTTCTCCTATCTCCTATTCTTGTGAAGTTGTCTTATAGGCTGTGTTTGGATAAACTTGCTTAAAGATCATCATCTTAGTCTTAAAGCATCATTAATTTATTATGTCTCTCTCTTTCTTTCTTCTTTCTTCTTTCTTCTTTCTTCTTTTTCTTCCCCTAAGTGTTAGGTTCTGACTTGTAAAGATCTGAGTGTTCTCTTTGGCAATTTGCTCGAACTCCTTCTCCTTTTTAGTCTTTTATCAATCATAAGGCTTTTTTTTTTACCCTTGATTGTACCATTATCTTCATCTTTTGTAATAGAGGATCTCTCATTGCCCCCCAATATGGGGTGTGGTCCTAGTCAAGGTTTTTAAAAAACGTGTCCCTGCTAAAATGGGGACTATAAAGGGTATAATCTTTAGAAAGCGAAGGGTTAACAAAGATGACATTTCCTTATTTCAAACGTATATTTACTAGGATGGATAAATTTTGTTCTCATCTTGATCAATAATTGCACATGATTATAGAGTGATTACTAGACATTTTATCTATGCAATTCAAAATGCTTATAAACACTGGGTTTTGTCTTTTATCTTTGGTTTGTTTGACTTGGTGGCCTCTTTACTGGGAAATGCTTAAAATTCACCTTTGATTGTCTTATGATACATTCCTTGTAATCATGTATAAAGCCATATCTTTCAAGATTTTTCCTTTTTTTAGAAAAATTAAGTGCTGTGAGATCAATGTGGTGGGAAAAAGATTCTTTACACTAAGAAATTATGGCTAAACTTCACTTTATTGATCTTGGGAAAAGCTAAAAAAGTATACATAATATCTCTTTATAAAATCAAAATTCATAGGTCTGGCTAGATCTTCTCCATCCATTCTAGACAACTATAGAGCTCCTCCTGAGAAAGTCTTCTTCACTATATAAGGACCTTCATAATTTCGAGCCCACTTGTTTAGATTTTCCCCTGGTAAAGTTAATAGCTTCTTCAGTACTAGATCTCTTTATTGGAACATACGAGGTCTAACCTTCTTGTCATATGCTTTGACCATCCTTTTCTAATAGAACTGATGATGACATATTACTGCTACCCTCTTTTTTCTTATCAGATTTAGCTGTTCATATCTCATTTTGGTTCACTCAGCCTCTTCTAGTTTTGAATCATCAATACCCTTAAAGAGGAAATTTCTACTTTCAAAGGCATTACCGCCTCCATCCCATACACTAGGAATATGGAGTGGCTCCTATTGAGGTTCTCACTGTAGTGCGATATGCATGGATAGCAAATGGTAACATCTTATGTTGGTCTTTGTAAGTGACTATCATTTTCTAAATAATTTTCTTAATGTTTTTTGGTAACTTCCATAGCATCATTCATCTTCGGCCTGTATAAGGAGGAATTTGAATGCTTGATTTTCCATTTAGTACAGAGCTCCACTATTGTTTTGCCATTGAAATTCTGTGCATTCTCATTCACTATTTTTTTGGGCAGACCATACCAACAAATCAAGTCTTTTCCGATGAACGTTTTCACTATCTTTTGTGTCACATGGGCATATGAACTGACTTCTACCCATTTTATAAAATAGTCAATCGCTACAAGAATGAATCTATGCTCATTGTTGGCTTTTGGGTTAATAGGCCCAATCACATCAATTCCCCTACATTGCAAATGGCTATAAAGATGCTATGTTAAACAAAGGAGTAGGGGATGCATTAACTGTATCATTATGCACTTAACACTTGTGACATTTCCTGACATAGTCACTGCAGTCTTTCTCCAACGTCATCTAGAAATAATGGGCCCTTTCTATTTTCCTTGCTACTATATGACCGTTAGTATGAGTTTAGTAAATCCCTTCATGAACCTCTCCAAAGCATTTTTAGCATCTATCTTATTCAAACACCTTAACAAGGTTCCGTTAAATGATCTTTTATACAAAATCTCTCCATCCAAATAAAAATCCCTAAGTAATCTTTTTAAGGTTTTCTTATCCATCTTTGATGCTCCTACTGGATATTCTTGATATTGCACAAAATTCTTGATATCTGACACGACTAAAAGATTGATGTCTTCTCCCAAGTGTAGGAGTGTCGAAGTAATAAATAACCCGGCAAGACCGGGGTCGAACCACAGGGAGGTTAATTGTACAAATTAAAAACAACAATTATAAAACAACAATAACAAC
>NW_011500226.1:112856-130104 GCF_000495115.2 Populus euphratica | reverse complement strand
TTATGCCCAAGATCAATCGTAGCCATAACAGTTAATGTAGCCAAAGCATTTGCAAAATGGTTTCCTTCTCTCCCTAGATGGGTGAATTTTTTCTCTTTAAACTCTTCTGACAGTGTTGATAAATATTCTTGGTATGGCCTCAGTTTTTCTTCTTTGATTTGCCATTCTCCTTTTACCTGACAGATAATCAACATTGAATCACCATACATATCTATTTTTTTTTAATCTTTAGCTCTAACATAGCTTATAAACCTATGATATAAGCCTCATATTCAGTTGTATTATTGGTGCATTTAAAATGTAATTTAACTGATACGAGATACTGCTTCTTATCGGGAGAGATTATTACCGCGTCGGCCCCATTACCATACACATTCACCGCCCCATCAAAAAACATGGTCTACCAATCTGTCTTCCCTTCCTTTTCCTCTATTGATAATATATTTTCATTAGGGAAATCAAAATCTAATGGCCCATAATCTTCAATAGCGTTATTAGCTAGGTGATCAACGATTGCACTTCCTTTTATGGCTTTCCTTATCATATACACTATGTCATATTCTGCCAACAAAACCTAATACCTTGCAATTCGACTTGATAGATAGGGTTTGTTATAGATGTACCTTAATAGATCCACTTTTGAAATCAACCAAGTGGTGTGATACAACATATAATGTCGTAATATTTTTGTTGCCCATACCAATGCACAATATAGCTTCTCTATCACAATGTATTTAAACTCGCATTCAATGAACTTCTTACTTAAGTAATAAAAGGCCCTTTATTTTCTCCTGGTTTTATCATGCTGACCCAATATACATCCCATAGCTAGTCACTGTCAGATATAGTATTAAAGGCTTTCCTGATATAGGAGGAACAAGCAAAGGTAGACTCTGTAAATAATGCTTGATTTTATTAGTTTTATCGGGTTATATATTACTTCGAAACTTTTGCACTTGGGAGAAGACATCAATCTTTTGGTTATGTCAAAATTTATGGGCATTTGTCTCAGCTTTCCAACAATAAAAAAGAATGAGCTCATTTAGACTTATAAAACTCAAAATATGAATTGAATACTAAAAAGTGTCTAACTATAGGATAGATTCAGATTTCTCTTTGAATGCTAAGATTTGGACTTTTAATTATCAGAATTAAGTCTTAGACTCTTATAAATATTTTAGGCACATGTATTAGCTTTCTAGCTATATAGACCAAACTAAAATCTAAAATTTACAGCTGCAGATATGACCTAATCACTTAATGGTGTTCTAGTTTGAATTAAATCAGTATCTCTTTTCTAAGTTTAGCCATTTCTTTATCCTTTGGCTTTTAATAGTTAAACAAATCAATCCATCATTTGAATTATGAAACATACCTGTATTTGAAATGATCATTTACTGTAAATTATAAATATTTTATATTATTAGACTTATTATTATAAAACATACTTAAGTTAAATAATTTAATGATACTTTAAGTGCAATATGATGATATCAAACCTCACTTTAAGTACTAATCAGATATCTTCTAAAGACTTTAAAAGGTAAGTACTTTAAACTAGTTTTATTTAAGTATAATTTCAATGTTTGTGTAGTATGCATGCCAACTTTTTGTAATGATTGCTTGATTACCATGTTTTTATATGTTTATATAATTATAAACTAAATATTTTTTTCTTAGTTTTCTAATCTTTATTCTTGAAGTTTTGCACAAAAATATTTAGACTTTTTTATATTATATTCATGTTTTTTTGTCTACTTTATAAATGTAATTATACAACCTTATATGATATGTTATTTGTTTAAACAAGATTAAAATGGTATGATGCTTGTTAATTGGATAATGTTTTAAAATAATCTTGTTTAGTTAGGGATATCTATTCTCTAAGTCTATCTTATAATTGTTGTTAAAAAAATTCAATCTTTGGTTTGTTAAAATTTTCTTTTTGATATTTTTATGCTTGTTTTGAGAAGCTCATTTTATTATATAATTTAAGTTATAGTCTTAACTACATTTATCATAATGTTATCTCAAGAATTGGTTGTTCTAATCAATATTGCTTCAACAACTATTACTTCAGTATGAAGGATTCCACCATTAATCATTATGGTGATTGGTAAGAAACCTAACAAATTTAATAGATTCAACTTTAAGAGGTGGATATAAAATATTATTTTATATGACCACCTTGAACTTGGTGAAGTTCTTTTTGATAAACAAACACTATAGTCATTAAATAATTAATTTGATTCCATTATTGTAGCGCCTTTGGATGCATTGAATCATAGTGATTTCAGAAGTAAGAATCATATCTTGAATAGATTAGACAATACATGATATAATGTGTATAGTGCAAAGGCAATTTGGAAAGCTTTGGTAAAAAAGTTCAAAGTTGAAGTTATCGGCATAGAAAACTTCATAGTCAGTAAAGTTTTCAAAATGTTTGACTCAAGGATCATTATTATTAAAGTTCAAGAATTTTAACATACCTCGCATGGTACATGGTATATATGTACAAGATATATTTATAGGTGAATCCTTCCAAGTGGCTATAATTATTGGAATATTTCCAATATTTTAGAAAGAAATGAAGAACTTTTTTTTTTTATTCTTACCTCGAGTATTCTTACACTCCTTTTAAAGAGTGAGACTACTCTTGTTCGGGGTTTGTGGCTACCCCTCCCAACAAGTATGCTTCTTGAGGATCGAATTTGTATTCTCACCCTTGCAGGGATATAGTGGTGCCTTAACCGCTAGACTAATACTTTGTTGGTAGAAAGAAATGAAGAACTACCTTAAGCATCAAAGCAACGTAATGAGAATTAAAGATCTCATTTTAAGGCTATGAGTAGAAAACAACATTAACTTATTTGAAATAAGAGCTAACTCTTCTAATATAGCCTTTAAGGCAATGCTGGCTAAGAAAAGAAAAAGTATTGAATATAAATATTTTATCTATAATAAAATAGGGCACCTTGCTAAAGGTTGCAAATATAAGGCTTAATAAATTAACCCAAGAAAGAAAATGATTGTTGAAGTCAATATTAGAGAGGTTGACCACCTTATTAATAGAGTTTATAAAATAAACATACATGTTATTTTCAAAATCAACATGATAAAAAATCTCAAGTAGAGATGGGTTCAAATTGGTGCAACAGGACATATTTGCACTAAAAAGAGTATGCTCTTCACTTACAAAGAAGTGGATGGTGAACACTTACATATAGAGAATTTGTCAACTTCTAAGGTATTAGGTATTAGGAAGGTCATTCTAACAATGACTTACAATGTGCTTCATGCTATTGACATTAGAATGAACTTAATGTGCGACTCATTGTGGAGCAAAAATGATTTTAAAATAGTATTTGAGAGTGAAAATTTTGTATTTTTTAAAAATAAAAAGTTCATTGGAGAGAGATATGTTAGTGATGACCTATTGAAAATGAATGTAATGAACATTGTAAACATGAAAAAGAAAAAGAAAAAGAAAATACATTTTTTCTTTGCTTGATTCATGTGATATATAGCATGACAAGTACATTAATGTGAATTATACTTTTACATAAAGGTTTATAAATCTTAATTTATTATCAAGTATATATAAGTGTGAGATTTATGTATAATCAAAATTCACAAAAATTTATTTTCATTTAATTGAAAGAAGTAGTGAATCTCTAGATTTAATTCACTTAATGTATGTGCAAATAAAAGGTCAGAAAAAGTATTACATTATTTTATATATAAATGCATGAAGTATTGTTATATCTATTTACTTAGAAACAAACATAAGGATCATGAAATGTTTAAACATCAAAAGAATGAAGTTATAAATCAACTTGATAAGAAAATAAATATAATAAAAAGTTATAAAGGTGTGGAATATGTAGCATTATTTGGTTAATTCTGTTTCTAAAATAGTATTATCTACCAAACTACTACTCTTTATTCACCTTAATAAAATGGAATTGTAGAATGTAATAATCAAATATTAAAAGAAATGGTGAATGCTATATTGATAAGTTTCGGGAGCACCTTTGAACTTAGTAGGGCTAATTTTATATGCCAATTATATACTTAACAAATTACCTTGTAAAAAGCTAGAGAGTATTGACACGACTAAAAGGTTGATGCCCGTAAAAAGCTAGAGAGTATATCATATGAATTATGGAAAGGTAAGAGACCTTCCTAATATCTTGAAGTGTAGGGGTGTCTAGTAAAGGTGACAATACTTGATTCCAAAAAAGTTAAGATAAGACATAGAACTGTGAATTGTGTATTTATTAAATATGCTTATAATAATAGTGCATATTGATTTCTTGTGCACAAATCAAGTATTAGAGATTTTATCCTAATACTATTATTAAATAAGGAATATTACAATCTTTGAAGATATTTTTCCATTAAAAAAACAAGAAAATTGTTCATTTAGGAGAATAATTAAATCTAGTTCAAGTAGTCATCATCAATTGAAAGATGATGAAGTTGAGTCGATAAGGACTAAAAAGGTAAAAAAAAAAACCAAAATATTTGGTCTTGATTTTCTAACATGCTTATTAGTTAATGAACAATAGACATATTCCAAGGCAATGTGTAGCAATAGTAACTTCTATATAAATGTTAATATCTATTAAGGTTATTCGCAAGCTTGAAATCCATCAAAGGGATATAAAAATAGCTATCTTAAATCTATATGGTACAACTTGAGTGGTTTATTATTAATGGACATAAAAAGAAAGTCTTTAAGATTCTTAAATCATATATGGTTTGAAACAAGTTTTTGAATAATGACATGAAAAATTTAAGAAAATTATGGTGTCAAATGAGTTTATAATCAATGAATTATTTATTTATATGAAAAACATACATAAATCTTATGCCATTGATATATTAATTTTAGACAGCAATAATTACATAATCAAATTTACTAAGAAAATATTAACTATCAAGTTTGACATGAAAAATTTAGGTGTTGCAGATATTATACTAGGAATAAACATTTCTTAGCCATGTGATGGATTAATATTATCCTAATATCCTTATTTTAAGAAAATTCTCAATAAATTTTCTAAATGTAACAATAGCACTATTAAAATACCAATTGATATAAGTTTATATTTTTCTAATAATTGAATGTAACAATAGCACTTGATATAAGTTTATATTTTTCTAATAATAAAGGTAACAAAATAAAACAATTAGAGTATTTTTGAATAATTAAAAGTCTAATATATTTTATAAACTACATAAAACCTGCACAAAATCTGATATTGTTTACTCAGTTTACAAATTGAATAGATTTACTAGTATTCTGAGTATGGATAATTGGATAGCAATAAAAAGAGTACTTAATTATTTGAGATATATTTTGGACTATCGGCTATACTATATTGCTTACCTAGTGGTACTAAAAAGGTATAGTAATGCCAATTGGATATTCGATACTAAAAATTCAAAATCTACTAGTAGATATATTTTCACACTTGATGGGTGACTATGTCATGAAAATTCTCTAAATAGACATGTATTGCATGATCCAAGATGAAATCAAAATCTATTACTCTTGATAAAGCTAGAGAAGAAGCCAGATGACTTCTAAATTTCTTAGAAGATATTCCATATTGGCCAAAACCAGTGCCAACAATTTATTTCTATCGTGATATTAATTTACAATTGAAAGGGCACAAAGTAGTGCGCATAACATGAAGTCTACACATATATGTTGTAGATATAATATCCTTAAATATTTGTTCTTAAATGGAATTATTTTCATTGACTATGTAAAGTCAAAGAAAAATATTGTGGATATGTTAAATAAAGGTTTATTGAAAAAGTTTATATATAATTCACCGAGGGGAATGAGTTTAAAGCTTTTAAAGATTAAAGAATGAAATGAAGGTAACAATACATAGTTGATTAGAGATCCTAAGTTCTAGATTTAAATGAAAAACTAAGTTATATAACATTTTCAGTAGTGCCTATAAATTATTATCTTACATATTCCTATAATGAATGTGGTGTTAGCTATAGCGTGATAAATGGTAAGTTATGCTCTTAATGATTTCTTGTCTTGGTATACCATTTAGAGTATAACATAATACTTTTAATAAAAGATCACTTATATGAGTAAAAAATATAGTTTTGAAAATTTAAAAAAAATGAAAATCTCTAAAACACTTATGAAACTAGGAGTTGATTAATGTCAAAAAGAACACAACCATAAGAACCAAAGGAAACTCAAGGTGGAGAATTATGCAAGTGGTATTGTCTTGATTTATATAAAAACATGAATAGTTCAAAACATTACGTTCACTACTTAATAAGTAAATTCAATAATATTTTACTAAAAAAGGTTCAAAGCTAAAAGTTACATCTCTTAATATAGAAATATATCAAATTAGCATCTCTCTACAAACTCTTTAAGTCTTCATATTGGTCAAATAACATCTATTCATATGGGATATTGTTGAAATTGGTTTACAAAATATAAAATAGAACTTTTAAAGTTCAAATTATACATGAGGTCCACTCATATTTAGGGTTAAAACCATGTTGGATTTTATAATCCAACTTGAGTACTTGAACATAATATATTAACATATTTTAAAAACTAATTAAAGTTGAATGAGAAATTGCTTTCAATAAACTTTTGGATATCAAAAATTTCAAAATATAAAATAGCTTTGGAGGTTGGACAATAGGTTTGTGGGCTTTTAAGTTTGGGCATGAGTTTTATTAAAAAAAATATTTTCTATTAAATTCCTATTTGATTAATGATTTTTTAGTCTATATTTTAGTATATTAACTAATATATTAATTATATGATGATAATAAATATTATTATGAGTAATTCATGTACCATTGATAATGAATATTATTATGAGTAATTCATGTACCATGAGCATTCATGAACATTAACATCATAAATCATAAACATTCATCATAGTTAATAATCATTTATAAATTATTATGAGGATTCATTAATAATAAGAAATTAGTATTTTTGTTCTCTAGTCCTATAAACAGGTGTATTGGATGAGTGAAAAGTTAAATGAAATTTCTTGAGTTCTTTTTTTTATTGTTAATTTTTTTTAAACTTGTTCTTTTACTCTATAGTTTATATTCAGTAAAAGAAAATTGAATATCATTCCTTTAAGTTCATTGAACTTTGTTTAATAATGCCCCTTAATAAGAAGTTGTTAAAATCCTAAGAGATTTATTGAAGTTAATTTTTTTATATCAAGTGAAAAATAATAAAGTTTTAAGAATAAATAATTAATTTTTTATAATAACAAAACTTTAGATTGATATCTTTTAAGGACTTTAAGAAATACTCTAAACTAATCTTATTCAAGTATAATTTTAATACTTGTATAATATATGCTAGATTTTATAATAATTATTGTATGATTATCATATTTTTATATGTTTTGCATAATAATAAACTAATCATATGTTTTTTTTACTTGTCTAATATTTATTTTTTTACTTGTCTAATATTTATTTAGGAAGTTTTGGACAACAAAAAGCAGCTCATTCTAGTTGATGCAAGAGACAGAGAGTTTATTTATACCAGCACGCGGGGAGAATTCAATACAAATCTTTCGCAAGGATAAAGATCCCCTCACTTTTTTATGTTGTTATCCTTCTTATGTTGAATCACTTTCTTTTTTTTTTCTTTTTTTTTTAAATCACGGATTTACCTTTGCGAAAAAGGGTTTAAATGTTACCGATGTGGTTGTTCTTTCAACTGTAGGGAAAGCCCCTAGATTATCTAAGCGCGCGCACCTTGTGAGCTTATAGCCAGTTCCAAAGGAGATTTCGTTTCATGCGTGGATCATGAGAATGACATTTAATTTTTGTAGAGCTTAAAGAAAAATTTTTAAGAAGTATAAAATAAAATTTAGGATGATAAATATTATCAGATAAAAAAATAAATTAAATATATTAAAAAATTATCTTAATCTAAAAATACAAATTGTCAAGAGAGATTCTATAATATAATTTATATTATTTTTTAGCTAAAGAAGTTGATTAATAACTATCAAGTATTAAGTTATTTTAGCAAAACAACTGGAGCTTGGGAATTAAAAGATCAATAAGTTGTTTTATAATTTTCAATGAACAAGTAGAAATAAAAGAAAGATACTATATCAATTTGCAAGTGAGGTTCTGACCTAGTGGTGGAATATAATTTATATTATTTTTTAGCTAAAGAAGTTGATTAATAACTATCAAGTATTAAGTTATTTTAGCAAAACAACTGGAGCTTGGGAATTAAAAGATCAATAAGTTGTTTTATAATTTTCAATGAACAAGTAGAAATAAAAGAAAGATACTATATCAATTTGCAAGTGAGGTTCTGACCTAGTGGTGGGAGGGGTTTGTCTCCTTCCTCCACACCTGGGTTCGAACCTCAACCAATAAGTTTTATAATTTTCAATGAACAAGTAGAAATAAAAGAAAGATACTACATCAATTTCCAACTAATACACAGAACATGATATTGAGTTTGAGACAAAGCTTTCTGCGCCGAGTTCTTCAGTCTATAATATTGAACTACCCGATAAATCCGGGCAATAGTAATAATAGGATCATTACTATTATTCTGTAAACTCAAATGCTTTTTCTCCCTCTAAATGCCATTCGCATTGACATTCCAAGCTAATAATACACGAGATTGAAAAGAAAATACATCAGCATCAACCTACAAGGCTGGAATTATTCCAGCTGTTTAGGCTGCACGCACAATTCATCACAAGAAGATTAACTATATAAAAACGAAGGCATTCACAACTAGAGCCAGTCAGGCTATATGCACAGACTATACACATACACATTCCCTTCACCATCATTATTCTTTTCTATATTATTTTTCTACTATATTTTACAAACTCAAGCTTCCATCCATCTCTTGTTTCTTAAGTGACTGTTTTTCTACTATATTTAGACCAGCTCAAGCAGAACGAAACCATCAAAAGTTTATATTTTGTCTGACGGTTTTTTTTTTACCACATCATAAGCAATTAGCAATGATATTTCAAGGGAACACCTTTTCTGCAAGAACAACTTGACTCATTGAAATTTTGTACTATAACTAACCCTATCATGCGTCATTCTTAATAAAGTTCTTTTTATCATGTGCTAAAATACTTTTTAAAATATAAAATTTATTTAAAAAAATATGTTAAAAAATAATATAAATTATATTTTAAAATTATATTTTTAAATTATTTAATTGAGATAATTTTTTTCCCTTAATTATCTATTTCTATTTATAAAGAATTCGTGTGCATGGAAGTCCCTGATGATTAAATAAACCAAGATTTTACCATGACTGCAAGTTTAGAGAGACGCGAAAGCAAAAACCTTAGGAGTTATTTCTGTAATTGGATAACCAGCACTGAAAACCGTCTTTATATTGGATAAAAAGAATTTTTTCTAAGTACAATATCAAATGAGAAAAATGTGCATAATTTGTTTTCATTAATTTATACAAAAAAAAATTATAATGATCCATCACATATGAGTAAATGCAAGAAGGGTCCATTGTGGTTTTTGCATGCAAAAGGAATCGTTTCTTTTTCTGGAAGGGAATACGAACCAATGAGAAAATAAAACAGGCGCTCTCGCTTTATATGAATTTGAACCTCTATTCCACACTCTAAAAAAGAAGAAGAAGCAGAAGCCACCCTCTTCTGTTTAATAAAACAAAACTTGTAAATGCATAATAATATTTAGGGTCCTTACATGTTTCTAATCCTAAATCTTAATGACTTTAAAATCAAAATCATTAAGTGTACTAATGATTACAACTCATCAGTTATATAAACAAATTCAAAAAAAAAATAAAAAAATTAAATAGCATGTTTTCTTCTTTAACCAAAGACTAGATATTGCATCAAAACTTTTCAGCAACTATCTTTTTTAAGTAAGGATAAGATTGCAAGAGAAAATCCCTCGTAAGGTAATAAGTATACAGGGAAAAAGAAAATCAAGAGCAAAACTAGAGCGAAAATTTCTAATGAATGGGTTGTATCTACTTCGAGATTGAAGCCGGAAATATAAAAAATGTTGTTGAACATTCAAATGCTGAACTTACGGCAGGCAAAGGAATTATTGGACAGTATGAAAGAAGACATTCTAAACCAGAAAAAAAAAAAAACACTAGAAGATAATGCAAATTACAACATATATTCAAAAGAAAAAAAGACTTTTAACCCTTCTAGTAACAATCAGCAAACCAAGCAGCACGCCATAAACATGGCTTGTCAGTGTTGCTGCACATTAATTGTTGGTGAAACTAGAATAAACAACGTACAACACAATACGAAAACTATGAAAGAAGAGTTTCAAATTGATAAGCTAAATTACATAGGGAAAAACATGCTGTGAAGATTAAAAATTAAGAAAAGGCAAGTGAGATGATAGAACAAAGGCCTTCATTTAGTTGCAAGCCTCATGCAAATAATAACAGGAACATAGAGAGTGAGATTTGAAGCGGAAAAAAAAAATCAAATAAAGCATGTGTTAGAAAATAAAAAATGCAAATTTTTGAACTAGAAATTCAAACAACAACACAACACAAGTATGGGTCACAAAATTATCTTAACTTAATAATTTAAATTATTCAATAAAATTGTAAGATATAATTTATATTAACATGAAATAAACTCCAAATTAATGATGCAATTAACTTTCACAAGAGAATAATTTATTTTGGATATGAAAAACAAAAGCAAAAGCTAGAAAAATATCAAACATTGCAACATAAATTAAAATAATAATAATAAAAAAGCCAAGTAATTCACTATGAATTAACAATATTTTATAATTTTATTTTATTTTATTTTATTTATTGATTTTTTAAAAAAATTTATCAATTAAAATTAAAATTTTAGACTTATTTTATATTTTATATATTTATTAAGATCTTCAAAAAATAACCTGATATCAAGTTAATGCCTAGTTTCATATAAAAAGATTCAATTTAGCTGTTTGCAAACAATTAAAAGGGAGGATGCCAAAAATGAAGGAAACGAAAACTAGCATGCCCTTTTATTTTTTATGGACAAAAAGAAAGTAGTATAAACCTTTTTCCTTTATCCTTCCGTCATTGATTTTTTTATTTATCGGATCATTTAATGTTGTGATGATTAAAATATGAAGTTGATAATTCATATATTTTAATTTATTTTATATGTGGTTCTTTGGATCACAAATTTTTATCTCACTAATTTTTTTGAGCTCTGTTGTGAAAAAAATTCAATTATATTATTTGAGAAGAATTGAAAATGAAAGGATTGAAATTATATAAGTAAAATATTTGAAGGGTTTTTTTTTAAAAAAAAATATCACCTTTTTCACAATTTTTGCTTTTGGGTTTTTTCATAAATCATTTTTAATCTCTTTGTTTCGGAATGGTTAGGTCCAAAACTTCTTTTTTTTTTTTCTCATTTGAGTTCATAAGTTTGGAAAATGAAAGATTGAGAGAAAGAGAGTCACCAAACAAAAAAAAAAGAGAAAAAACATTTGATAAACACTTATTTTTTAATGACAAAACTTGTTATTCTTGATGTCAATGAATTTTATTTGTTTATAAAAGTGCCATGTAGATCTTTTTTTCCATTTATTTTACATAAAAAAATAGATCAAGCTTCAAAATTTTATTTTTATATAGGTTGATTTTTATTTTTTAATCAAGAAAATTGTAATTTAATATCAAAAATAGATTTTTTAAAGTTTCCACGGTGTTCCTTATATTTTTTCACTGAAAATGGATCAAATAAGGTTTTTTTTTTTTTTACCTCTTGAAGACTACTATCTGACTTTTAAACCACGTATGGTGGTCGTAATATGTGATAGCAGGGAACAATATAACTTATTATTTATTTTTAATGACTGGGGTAGATGATAAGTTTTTTCATTACTAAAAAAAACAAAACAAAAATATAATGAGTTTATATGTGTGAGCTGCCAGGCCCACATATTTGGTTTTTATTTATTTATTTATGATTTTATTATTTAATATATTTCCTTGAATTGTACTACAAATTTATTTTAGTTTTGGTTTGATATTCATGGATTTATCAGTTTAAAATAATTAATTACATTCACGTTGTGCTGAACCATATAAAGAAAATAGCATTTTTCTTAGCGTATTAATTTTTCTGTGACTTTCATAATGTAGAAATTCCTGATCAAGCTGAGCTAAAACCATTGTATCGCAACCGCAACCTTTGAATATTTTGACAAAGTAACTAACAGCTCCACACCTAACTTTCTTAGATCACAATCCCGCATGCTTGACTTGAGGTTCCAATCCCCGGGAAATGCATGCACAATTCAATTGTGGTATTTGTGCGGGGTATAATGTGAATAAGAATTAAGCTTTTTAAATTTCAAAGTTATAGTCCGGTAGAGAAACAAAGAAAATTTAATAGTAAAGTAGTGTAAAGGGTGTAAAACTTCTGAGAACATTAACCTTTAGGGATTATTTTAAGGACTTTCCAACCTCTAAGAACAATGAAAATCCTAATCCAATGAGAAGTTTAATCTAAATAGAGAAAATAATCCCAATACTACATGAAAAATAAAATAAAAAATTCCAAACAATAACTTTTAGAATTTATAACATGATTAAAAAATTGATATCTTCTCTTAAATGTAAGAGTATTGAAGTAATAAATAACTCGACAAAACCAGATTTAAACCACAGAGAGGTTAATTATATAAATTACAAATAATAATAATAATAATAATAATAATAATAAGTTAAAGAGAACTTTGAAATGTAAAATTAACATGATGATTAAATAATAATAAAAACAAATGTCAAGATTAGAAAATACACTAATATTGTTAAAAATAAATATAATATAAACTCTTTTTATTATTCAACTGGAAATTACACACAAAGAAGATTCCAATTGGATGATTTGTTATTAATAGCTAATTATAAATTGTTAACATGATCATATTAATTATCATATTTAAATAACACTAAACTTTTAAATATTATCAAAAATTCATGATGCTAACTTATGTTAACAATAAATCAAGTTCCTTCCGCAACACAAGTGTAGATTATATACCATACGATTGGTTATGAAAGTGTCAAACATTTGTTGTACTAAGTGTTATACAATATAAATCTAAATCAACCATTTAACAAGTAAGGTACTAAGAATTAATAAGATAAAAATGATAAGCCATGTTAATAACAAGTTGTTTAGGATATAAGTATTGAAGTCTATATTGAGTTTATATTATACTTATCTTAACACTATTAGTAAAACCTTTTCACCTTGACATTATAAATATAGCTGAACATTATGAATAAGAGAAACATAGATAAATAAGAGGAGCATATAATTATATAAGTATAATAAAGGAAATGAAAGGCATAAATAAGAGATTAATGAAAGCAAAACTTAAGCATTACAAAAAATATAAAGAAAGAGAGCAAGAATATGATTTTGATCTGAAAACCAAGATGCCTAAATGCACGACAAATACCTCCTTTTATAGGTTAAAATTTAGAATTATTAATTTAATGACTAATTGTTGAGTAGGTGGTCATCTATTGACTTTATGACACTCCTAAGTGGTCATCTATTGACTTTATGACACTCCTTATCTTATTGTCTGAATAAAATGCTATTGATAAGATTAGAATTTGAATATATAGTCTTCATGAAAGTTTTGAAAAATTGTTTCAGCTTTCCAACAAAAAATAAATTGGTGTATTTAGACTTTTTGAACTCGAGATATAGGCTGAACACTAAACAATGTCTAGGCTATAGGACATATTCTGACTTCTTTATTGTTGCTACAATTTGAACTTGAAAAAAGTTCTTTTGAATCTTAAACTCTTCATGAAAGTCTTAGGCCTATATCTTAACTTTCTATTCATTGTTCTTTTAAATCTTAAACTCTTCATATATCTTAACTTTCTATTCATATAAACTAGACCTAAATTTAAGTTCTACAACTCCAGCTATGATCCCATAACTGAATGGTGTTTCAATTTAAATTTAATCAACATTTTTTTTAAGCTTAACTCTCTCTTAGTCTTTTTAATTTCAGCAATTAAACTCATCTATTAATCCTTTAATTTATGTGATAGGCCTGCATTTAAGATGAACATTTACCATAAATTAGTGGTATCTTATATTATCAAACTTGTTATTATAAAATATGTTTTAGTTAAGGAGTTATTGATTCTTTAAGTCCAAAATGATGATATCAAATCTTAATAAAAATGCACTTTTAAGTACTAATCAATTCATTTTTCCAACCTCTAAAAACAATAAAAATTTAACCATTATTAAACAAGCATTTCTAATATTTTTGAAAATTTTAGTCTAATTTAAGAGTCAAATAAAAAATTATGCTTATTTTACTACAATATGCATTGAACTCTTATAGAACTCTTTAAAACCTAAAAGTCTTAACAATTAATAAAATAATAAAATAAAAATAATTATACAAAAAATAATGAAGAAAATGCCACCACATTAATTCCTTCTTCTTGCAAAAAAAACTTGTCATTAAGGTAATTGTTAGAAATTATCATGCCAAAGGAATAGATATTTTGAATATAACATTGTAATCAATTCATGCATGAGGTAGCTTGCTCCAAATATCATAGATCCAATTTTAGTAAAAATATATTCATGTAGTGTTTTATAATCTAGAAAAAACTTCACAAGACCTAAAAATCTAGTCAGGTCATATGAAACTAGATTTTTAGATGATGAAAATTTAGTTGATGTGTTTATCATCCCTAACAATAAAGTCTTGACCACTATTTAAATTGGTAATTTTGAAAGATTGATCCAACATGGATATGTTGGCTTTGGACAACACATCCCAACTCAAGTACTCTTTGATATCAACTTTAGCCTTTTGAGCAATTCTAACAACTTGTTCAAAATTTTCTTTAATGAATGTAATCTTAAAACTGACTTAAAATTGCATTTTGAATTTCACATTTACTTCATGTTCTTTTGATTTTTCAACATATTTAGTGACTTTAGGTTGTTCCTTTAAGAATGACAATACTTATGGCTCTTTTGCTTTTTTAGAAACAAACTCTATAGATAGAGTAATAGATTTATCATTAATAATATTGGTCACTAGAGCTAAAATATTAGGCATGTATGATTCTAGAATGAAAACCTTTTTCACATCTTTTTTTCACTAGCTTGAACAATTGGTGCCTCACTCTATCTTAAAAGCTTTGGGTTTGGGCTCTTCTTTTAAAGTTAAAAATGTGTGATTCACACTATCCTTATTGATCTTATACCAATTATCTCTACCAATATATATAACATCTACATTATAATATAAAGACCTATGAGATATCAAACTATATGCATCTATATCTATCATATAACAATAAATTTGATCCCTATATTTTCTAATGAAAAGAGTTACTTTGTAGTGTTGGGATACCCTCATTTACCTTGCAGATTTAATCCATATAATTTTATATGGTTTAGGATGTGGTTCTAATTACAATTTAATTTATTAGTAGCATATTTTCCAATAATGTTTTCATAGCACCTGATTAATATTTAAAAGCGTATTTTTATTAAGGTTTTATATCATCATTTTGCACTTGAAATATCAATAACTCCTTAATGTTTTTTTTTTTGGGAAGCTGAAATAATTTTCTACAACTTTCTTGTGGAAGATTGATTCAAAATCTAACGTTATCAATGACGTTTTGGGCAGAATTGATTCAAATTCTAACGTTATCAATGACGTTTTGGGCAGATATGAATATAAGAATTGCCATTGAGTCAAGAGTTGGCCATTTACCTAACAATTAATTATCAAATCAATAGTTCTTAATTTTGGCCTATAAAAGGAGGAATTTGCCATGCATTTAGGCATCTTTATTTCTAATTAGTACTTAAAAGTGCATTTTTATTAAGGTTTTATATCATTATTTTGCACTTGAAGTATCAATAACTTCTTAACTAAAGCATGTTTTATAATAACATATCTAATAATATAAGATACTTTTAATTTGTTCTAAATGTTCATTTTAAATGCAGGCCTATCATATAAATGAAAGGATTGATTGATGAATTTAAGAACTGAAATTGAAAGGACAAAGAAATGTCCAAACTTAGAAAGAAGATGTTGTTGCAGTTCAAACCAGAACACTGTTTGGTAATTAGGTCATATATGGAGCTGTAGATCTCAGATTTAGGTCCAATTTATATGGATGGAAAGCCCGAGCACTGTTCGGTATTTTGGCCATATCTGGAGTTCTAGAAGTCCAAATGAGCTGAATGTTTTACACAAGAAAACTGAGATAATTTTCTACAACTTTCATGTTTGCAACTGGCTCCAATTGTGACGTTATCAATGACGTTTTGGGCAGACAAGAGAAGATAAAGATTGTCACCAAGTCAAAAGTTGGCCACCCACTTATCAATTAGTCATCAAATCAATAGTTTCCAATTTTGGCCTATAAAAGGAGGCATTTGCCATGCATTTAGGCATCTTGGTGTTCAGATCAAGATCATGCTCTTCCTTTCTCTCTTTGTATTTTTTATGCTTTGTTTTCATTAATATTAAGTTTATGCCTTTCATTTCCTTTCCTTTACTTAGTTAACTTTTATGTTCTTATTTTGTTTATCTATTTTGCTTTCTTTCATTATGTCTAGCTAAGTTAATTATGTCAAGGTGAAAAGGTTACACTAATGGTGTAAGAATAAGTATAATGTAAACTTAATATGGACTTTAATGTTTGATACTAACATGTTTTATATTTGTTATCTTGTTCACTCTTTAATACTTTGCTTGTTAAATAACTAATCTTGATTTATGTTGTATAACACTTGGTACAACAAATGCTTGGCACTTTCATAGCCCATAATGTATGGTATAACCGACACCTGAGCTATGAAAGGAACTTGATTTATTGTTAACATAAGTTATAATCATGAATGCTTGACGAGATTTACAAGTATTAGCATTAATTGAATAAGATGACTAATGTAATCATGTTAACAATATATAATCTGATTGGAACCTCCTTTGTGTGTGGTTTCCAATTCAATAATAAGAGTTTATACTATACTTGTTTGATATACCATTAGTGGAACCTCTAACCTTGACATTTGTTATTATCATTGTTTAATCGTTACATTAATATTCCATCTCAAAGTTCTCATCTTCTTCTTCTTCTTCTCCTTCTTTTTCTTTATTATTATTATTATTATTATTATTA
>NW_011500226.1:109910-112846 GCF_000495115.2 Populus euphratica | reverse complement strand
GATGAGCTATGTGGGTATTACATAACACTTGGTATAACAAATACTTAGCACAACAAATACTTGGCACTTTCATAGCCCATAATGTATGGTATAACCGACACCTGAGCTATAAAAGGAACTTGATTTGTTGTTAACATAATTTACAAGTATTAACATTATTCGAATAAGATAACTAATGTACTCATGTTAACAATTTATAATCTGATTGAAACCTTCATTGTGTGTGGTTTTTATTTGAATAAAAAGAATTTATACTAGTTTGAAGTGCCATTAGTGGATCATCTGACCTTGACATTTGTTGTTATCATTGTTTGATTTTTAATTGATCTTCCATCTCAAAGTTCTCATCAACTTCTTCTTCTTCTTCTTCATATATTATTATTATTATTATTAGTATTAGTAGTATTATTACTATTACTATTACTACTATTAATATTAGTATTAGTAGTATTATTACTATTACTATTACTACTATTAATATTAGTATTAGTAGTATTATTACTATTACTATTACTATTATTATTCTTGTTGTTGTTGTTGTATTGCTGTTATTTATAATTTATATAATTAACCTCCCTATAGTTTGACCCAGTCTTGTCGAGTTATTTATTATTTCGACACTCCTGCATTTAGAAGAAAATAACAATCTTTTGACCGTGTTAATAACCATTATCCATAATCAAATTAAATATGTTATTATTTATGGTGCATTGGTTGTGAAATAACCTCTAGTGTTAACAATATCTTCATAATCATGAAGGTTTGTCCCTTATCATTATCAACATCATTATCTTCATCATATAAACCTTCTTCATCGTCTTCATTAGGTTCACACAAATAGTCCTTATCATTAGAAGGTTTTAGCTTATACTAACATTCAATCAGGTTGATTGATTTTTTTCTCAGGTTATGGTAGTTCATCTTGGTCTAACAAAGCCCTATAACCCTTATCAAACTCATTTTCACAAACATCTACATAGACAACTAGTTGTCTAGGAAGATTTTCAAGAATAGGTCTGAGGTTAAGCTTGCCCTGAGATAAGTCTTCCAGCACTTTCCTCTCCTATTTACAATTCCTATTTATGCTTGCCTATTGTAATTGATCTATCCATTCAGATAAATATGCTATGAAATGCTCTCGTCAATCAAAATCTAAGTGGTTGGGTTTTTCATGCTGCCTCTTGAGCCCTTATAGTGCTGTATATAATTGATAAGTGCAAAATATTCATATATTTTTATTCCTTTTAAACTATGATTTTTAAGGTATTTCAAACTTATTTGAGTTGATTGGAAGTTATTTTCATGAGTTTTCCATGTAGAAGAGACTTTGTGAATTAATCATTAAAAGATAAGAAATTCTGCATTTTACATTTTGGACCTAGCTTTTTGTGACAATTTTGTTTTTTTTTTTCACCTAGTTAGAGTTTCAGAATGAGAATGTGGGCTTAATCTAAGTTTAAATACACATATCAAGCTTTCTATGAAGGTATTATGGGCAAAAATTCAATCCTATTTGGATCTCGAATTAGACCTACAAACTCGGGCCAGAATCCTTGTCGAAGTAGGATTCTCTACTTTCACACTAAATATTCAAATGGAAATATCTTGCACTTTTGATATCGAAATCGAGTGATTCAGAAACCCTAATTTATCTATGCATTGAAAACTACAACTTTCATGAAAGATTCAAAGTCAGATAAGATTGTTTTAAAGGATAAAATCCAGACACAATCTAATTAGTTGAAATAGGTCTCCTGATCTGATTCAGAAGCTAATAATGCCAAGCATTCCAATACGGCAGAGAGTCTGACATAAGAATAATGGGTCTTAAGACCTGATAAAATTACAAATCAATCCTTTAAGATGTTATGAATGAAATAATTTAGATGGAATAATCGGATAGTGCAAGAAACCAAGTCATAATCAAAGTCTAAATTGCAACAAAGTTGATATTACAATAGAATTGTGACAGGAACAGAATCAGTTTTCAACACAAATTCTAAAAGCTTTATCCAAAACTTAAAGACTAGATAAAGAAGGAAAAAATTTATCATTATAAAGACTCCCAATTATCCTAAGAATCTTAAACATTTTGGCAGCAAAGAGGGAGGATAAAGAGAGCGAATAAAGAGAGTAGAACACAACTAAAACAGGTTTGAGAAACATTTCTTTCTTCTCTATTTTTATCAATTTTCCAGCAACCATGAACTAAACTCCTGAATTCGATTTAAGAGGGATACACATCATCTTTATTAGCACGTGATAAGAAGTAATGTTATCATTGTAATTATTTCAGATTCATGTATTTATTTTTTCTTATTTAGAATTATGTTATTGATTATTATTAAAGCTTATTAAATTGTTCTGAGATAGCATGCATGCTTTCTGGTTTCTTTAAATCGATAATTATTGTTAGTGACTAGAGTAAGAAGCAAAAGAATGAATTTGATTGCTACAACTTTCATCTTGATTTATCATGGAAGAAGAAACTAAGTTAAAATTATCAAGCTTAGAATAAATGCATAAATTTTATTCCTAAGACTCATGCCGAGTAAATGAAAATTTCTTTCAATATTACATTCATTTGATGGTAAGAAATTGATTAGAGAGCTTTTCCTAATTAATGTACTCTTAATCTCATTGATTTCCCTTAGTTTTAAGGGATATCAAATTTATTTATTTTTATAATTATTGTTTCTTGAATTTTTCATTCAAATCCCTCGTTCTTTCTTATTTCAGTATACTATAAGAAAATTAAATGAAATTTCTCTTGGGTTCGACCTAGGTTTTCATGATCATACTATAAATTTTTTTTGTTTGTGATAGTTAAGTCAGAATTATATTTTAGTGATTGACATTACTAAAAGATGAATGTCTTCTCCCAAGTACAAGAGTGTTGAAGTAATAAATAACCCGGCAAGACCGGGGTCGAACCA
>NW_011500226.1:109295-109392 GCF_000495115.2 Populus euphratica | reverse complement strand
AACATAAATCAAGATTAGTCATTTAACAAGCAAAGAATTAAATAGTGAATAAGATAAAAAATATAAAACATGTTAGTATCAAACATTAAAGTCCATA
>NW_011500226.1:99657-109041 GCF_000495115.2 Populus euphratica | reverse complement strand
CAAATGCCTCCTTTTATAGGTCAAAATTAGAAACAACTGATCTGATGACTAATTGATAAGTGGGTGACCAACTTTTGACTTGGTGACAATCCTTATCTTCTCTTGTTTACCCAAAATATAATTGACACCATCAGAATTGAAACCACTTGAAAACATAAAATTGACAACATCAGAATTGAAACCACTTGAAAACATAAAAATTCTAGGAAATTGTCTTGGCTTTCGCGAAAAAAAAAATTGAGGTCATTTAGACTTCTAAAACTCCAGATATGAGCCAAACACTAAACAGTGTTCGGGCTGCAGGATATATTCGGACTTCTTCATTGTTGTTATAATTTGGACTTGAAAATAGTCCTTTTAAATCTTGGGCTTTATGAAAGTTGTAGGCCTATATCTTACCTTTCCATCCATATAAAGTAGATCTAAATCTGAGATCTACAACTCTAGATATGACCCAATTACCGAACAGTGTTTCAGTTTGGACTGCACCATCAATTAATCCTTTTATTTATGTGATAAACCTGAATTTAAAATGAATATTTGCCATAAATTAAAGGTATCTTATATTATTAGATATGTTATTATAAAACATGCTTTAGTTAAGGAGTTATCAATACTTCAAATGCAAAATAATGATATAAAATCTTGATAAAAATACACTTTTAAGTACTAATTAGTGATTTTGACAATCGACCAGTGACCTCTACTCCTGCATCATGAAATAGGATTTTATCATCTTCGTTAATCAAACTTGACAACCTACTTTAATACCAATTGATGCGGTGTATAACATAGATAAAAACTAAGGTTTTGAATCTCTAAGGTTATATCAGGAAATGATAGAGAAATAGTTTTTTTTTTTTATATTTTATGAAAAGTTTGATCTTCAATGAAAACAAAAACCTACAAGGTTGTTTAAATACAAGAAAAAAAATTATAATTAATAAAATCCTAATGAAATTATAATTCCTAATCTAGATAGGAAAAATAATCCAAATGCAGCACGAGAAAATAAAAAAAATATCAAACAATAACTTGCAAGCCTTATTTGAATAACTTTCTAACATCTAATGGCTATAAAATTTTAATTATATACAAAAAAGAGCCTCTAGAATGTTTTTGTTAGAATTTTAGTTCGATTTAACAATGTTATCAAATGTTATACTTGTTTTATATATTAGACTATGCACTAGATTTTTACAGAACTCTTGAAACCTAAAAAATTTTAACAATTAAAAAAATAATACGACCAAAATAATTATACGAAAAATAATGAATAAAACTTGTTGAATAACATGTTTTAATAAAGTTTGAACGTCAAGCACGAGTATGTATCATTTTTAATTTGACTTTAGATATGCCTCCTAACCATGCCATAACCAATTTTTTGATACATACATATCATTTTATTGATCTCAGCCTAGAAAATTATAGAAGCCATAATCGACCATTAAGAAACATAACCAATAACAAAAACAAAAAAGCATGTCAGCTAATTTGTACCTGATGAGCAATTTGTTTCATCACCTGGCATTTACAGGTGATCTCTTAACTGCTAATGGGCGGTAGTAATGAGGTTGGTTCTATTACAACCTATGACTGCGCTAAATCATCTGATTTCTTTCAATTCTGTACTCCAATACACTAAGGAGAAAGAATTTTGAAAACATGCATATATGGTTGCCTCTATAATTGTTGTGCCCGTATAAGAAACGAGAGTCAGGGAGACACTAACGCTAAAACAAAATTTGCAATTTCTATGATTTGTGGAGGTATACCTAATCCAAAGAATCCATATACTACTTTTTGAAAAAATCCCACCGAAGGACTTCAAACTAAATTCTACTTGAATCCGATCCCATAGCTTATTCCATATAGGAAACTTTGACTTGACATCTCGTTAATCGAACAACCAAACTGTAGATTTTAATAGTTAATGTTTGGTTCGACGTAATCAGATGTCTGCAACTTGGGGTTACTTTTAGGATAATATGATATGCTAGCTGTTAAGAGGGCTAGGAAAGAAAGAAAGAGAGAAAGAATTCTGAGTGGAATTTTAGTTAATCACATGCTTTTAACGTTTTTATATTTATTTTTTTATTTAAAAAGTTTCAATTAAGACTGCAAAACAAAAAATTGATTTGATTTATCATCTAAAGACGGCTCATATCTCAAAGACGTGTGGCAAGATAGAAGAGCAACATGGCCAAGGCTGCGATCATGCTCCCATTTCCAATTAGTACAAATAGAACCCATTCATACAGGGATCCTGCCCATCGCAATAGAACCCATCGGCTGATCAGATATGTCACTTAATTCTCTTAAGATGGCTTATCCATACTATTCTCCTCCACCTCCTTCGCCACCCCCACCACCACCAACCTCACAAGTATTGTGTAATCCTATAAAGACATCACCTACACGCCCAGCACCAGTGCCCTCTCCCTATAAGCCAGGTCCACCTCAACCATTAAAACCACCAAGCTACGCTCCTGGTTCAGCTCCACCACCGAAACTAGCATGGGCACCCTCTCCTGACAAGCCAACTTCACCTAAACCCCCACACGCAACACCACCAAGTTACCATGTTTCACCTCCAACCCCATTAAACGGTCCAGTTTCACCACCTAATAAATTACCACCATATACAACTCCACCACAATATAATATCCCACCACCACCTAAACCTAGCTCAGCCCCACCAGTATATGCTGCACCCCCAACTTTTAACTCGGTGCCACCATCGTCAAATGTTGTATCACCGCCTCCTGGAGGCAATCACACCACTGTCATTGTCGTGTGCGTTTCGCTTGGTGGGGTGTTCTTCCTTGCATTCCTTTTGATTGGCCTCATTTGTTTGGCTAAGAAAAAGAAGAAACCAGTTATGGTTCCTGCAGCTCCAGTTTGTATTGAAGAACATGTAGTAATTCAAGAAACCATTGCTACAGGACAAAGTGAAGAAGAAACTGCGACAGTGTCTATGGAGGATGATGTGCGTATTCATGGAGTTTTAGGTGTTGTTGGTTCTAGTAGTAGTTCGAATACGAGTTCTCCTAGTGGCCCTTCTTCTCCTTCTGAATCAGGCCGGCAACCCAAAGGTCCAAGTCATGGTCAAGGCTACTACGGTCAATATTAAGTTTTTCATTAGCTATCATGAATACAGCCACAACTTGCCTACTTTAAATTCATCGGTTGGTTTCTTTCCTTTCATTTTTTTTCCGGTTATAATTCGTTGATCATACTGCCTGTAATAAGTTTGAAGATTTAAAGTTTTGTACGATCATCTGTGTTTTGATTCTTCAATCATTTCCTGTACCGTTGTTATAATTTAGTTTTGGCCTATTGAATTTTTATTTAAATTTACGTAAGTTAAAATATAAAATTAAAATATTAAAATTATATTTGGATAAAAAATATGATTTGTAACTTGTATAAAAATTAAAAATTACAATATGTTTTTTTTGTTATTTTATTTTTATTATTAAAATAATGATAATTATTTGTTTTTAAATTTAATTCTTAATCAAATTTAATATTATAAAAATTAAAAATTTTATATTTTACACGTGATGAAACTCTTGTATTAGTAGTTTATACAAAAAAAAAAAGGCTGCTATAAGAAAAACCAGAGACATTTTTTAAAAAAAAAAGTTAGAGAAGGCCATTACAAGAAAAAAAAGCCTAAAAAGACTAAAAAATAAAAAATAAAAAATAAACCACAGGTTAAGGGGAAGGTTGGGTGTTGCACTTTCTGCTCTCTGCCGTGACCCCCATCAACCCCTTCAAAAGCCATCATACAGGTTTTCATCCGGTGTTGCAGAAGACGTTTTCGTCTCCTCTATCCCCCCACAGTCCGGCAACAACAGTAGACTGTCAACCAGCAACAGTGGAGTACCCTTCCCTGAGCAATAACCAAGTCTCCAGCTATGGCAGCCGAAAGGGAGTAGTCCATCACCGTGCGTCTTCTCCCTTGCATCAGCCACCTGTCCTGCACCGACCGCAGGTTGCACCCATCAAACGAGCTTCTCTGTACTGCACCGTGGGCAAGCAACAACAGCTGTCTCTCCTTAGCCACGGTTTGCCCAGGACCAACAATATAGGAGGACACTAGGGGCGAAAAACACTAGGGGAAGACAGAGGGCAAACGGACGCAAACACAGGGGAAACAAAACGAAGAACAGAGGGGACACGAAGGAGAAAACCAGAGTAAACACAAGAGACTAAGAAAACAGGCGACCAGAACTAGTGAAGATAAGAAGAAACAAGGGAGAGTGTCTGGCCAACAAACAACCCTCTCTCCCCATCGTGCTCCTGAGGCCAGCGTCTACCGGCTCCTCAGTCGTGAGAAGTTTCTTATCTTGTGAGCACCGTGAGCCTTGCCAAGCAAGTTCTTCGTCTTTCCATGTTTTGTTAAATTAATTGCCCAGTTACTGTTGCATGCATGCATGAGTGATTCACACATGCATGTAACATTGGCCCAACCAGGTAAATGATTTAAGCTTGTGACCCGGCTGGATTGATCAAATCCAATCCAATTTGGTTAGGTTAAATCCAACTTTTAAAAAGAAAACAAATTAAAAAAATAGTTTTTTTTCTTAAAAAATTTAATTTTTGTGGATTTATTTACTTGTGCAAGAGTAAAGAATACCGTATTTTTTGGATTACATAATATTTACCAACGTTAAAAATGAAAATATTCATAAGTGAATATTTATTGACGTTATAGTCATAAATATTATAGGATAACCACAAAAATAAAACACAAACAAACCTTGAGTAATTTAAGACAAAATCAACAATACAACTTGTCTCAGGTAGAATACTTAAGAGGTGATAATATCTTCTCTTTTACTTAACTAGTCTTGTACTATAAAATCTCTATTGACTATTTAGGGTTTCTAGTGACCATAATATTAGATGACGACTACTTGGAAAAGATTTTTTTTTCCCAAAGCACAAGATGTCAAATATCTGTTCTTTTTCAATGAGAATAATAATTAATCGGTCGCCATGATATCTGGGTGATAAATTAATGACATGGTGTTATTATTGTGAATTGTATTTATTTTTAATCCTCTCATGGATAAATTATGGAAAATTTTATATTTTTTTAATTTAGTTTCAAATATGTTTTTGGACAATTTAGTCCTAATCAAAAAATAATTGATTTCAATTTCTTATGAATGTTGGGATTGGAAGAGAGGGGACGAAAATAAAAAACACGGCAATCACGAGTGATGTGCCATAAGTTTTGAAAAAGATACACTTCAGTCTTCTAGCTTATACAATTTCGGTCCTATAATATTTTTCTAATTCTGTTTTGGTACAAAATCTTATTTTTTTTATTTTTTTGTTCTTGATTGAGAGAGGTGAGAGAGAGAGAGAGAGAGAGAGAACATCGAATTCTAGTGGTAAAGAGAAAAACATGTCAATAACATTGATTTAGGCCATTAAAATGAACAATATTTGTGTGAACTTGTTCCATTTGATGAAGAGAGTTCATATCAAGTGTTATTTTGTTTCTTAAAAGTTTGTGAAAAAAAAAATTAGAGCTTGAGTTGATTTTTAGTTTCGGGTTAAGTTTGGTTTTTTATGCAATTTTTTCAAGCTATGGTTTCTAAGGTGTTTTATGTCATAAACAAGTTGAAAAATAGGTGTTAGGGTAAAAAAAAAACCTTGAGCTTGATTTTCTGGCCATTATAGTAGCCAAAATCAAGGCAAAACAAATGATGCTTCGTTTGTCTATTTTTTTTATAAAAAAATTAGGCATATGAATGTTGTTCGCCCTAAAAGTAGCTAAAATAAAGATCTATTCGCGCGATCCCTAATGAAATGGGCCAGGCAATTAGCCTGACCCTTTTTTTTCTATTTTTTTTATTTTGATTAATGGTTCTTATTAGAAAAAAACCCTTAATTATATTTACATTAATACCCCCTCTCTCTTTTATTTTGTTTAGAAAACCTCTTTTAAATAATGAGGATTTTGGTTATGCGTTTAATTTTCAAAAAGGTTTTTTTGATTTATCTATAACTTTTTTTGTATCTTCTGTATAGAGGAACTATAATTTTAAAAATAAAAAAAAATATTTTTTCATATGATATTTCTAATGTGTAACCAAGCATGAGTAATATAACTAGTATTTCTTATTTTGCGTGCATTTATAATAAGTTCAACCATTGATACAATCAGTTATAACTTAATTGGTAATATTTTATTCAAAATCTTAGTTATTGATAAACCCAAATTTAATAGGTAAAAAAAAAACACAACCTTTCAAAAGACCCCATTTAATGTATCTAAACACAATAACACAATAGGGCTTGTCTTAAGGGATGAGCCTCACTCTATAAGCTCATTCTAGGGGAGGAGCTTGATTACATGGGCTCACTCTACTAGAGGATCTATTTTTCATCTTTAATAGGCTTAGGCAACTTACTCGAGCCTAACTCTTCCTTAGAGGTTTTTTTAGGACCCAGCTCGACTCTATGGTCTCATTCTAGGGAGGAGCCCCATTCTATGGGCTCGCTCTAGGGAATGCACCTAGATCTATTTTTCATCTTTAATAGGCTTAGGCAACTTACTCGAGCCTAACTCTTCCTTAGAGGTTTTTTTAGGACCCCATGCAAATATCTCGATATTTTATATTAATTCAATATGTATTATTTTAAGTAGAATACAACTCAAAATATCACAAAAGTGAAATCACACTTCAATCTCTTTTCACCCTAAACGGATAGAACTCATAAATTATAAAGATAGTGACTATTTCAAACTCAAGGTTCACAATCTTTTTATTCTTATCATTTTTAGCACATATATTGTTACAACAAATCTCTTTGAAATATCATTGCATTTTCTTTCTCTATAAAGTTACTGACTTAAGTATTTGAGAGTCCTTATATCCATCAAAGTGGACCTTTTGCATATACGAATTATCAACCACTTGAGCTTTTCATATCAAACCTATAGATAGCTTGACTAAAAATAATGAATTAGATTATTTGAAGTAGGAGATTAACCTATTATTTAACACAATAACTTTATTTCTAAGTGACACAACCAAAATATTGATGTCTTCGAACTTTGAGATGGAATATTAATGTAACGATTAAACAATGATAATAACAAATGTCAAGGTTAGAGGTTCCACTAATGGTATATCAAACAAGTATAGTATAAACTCTTATTATTGAATTGGAAACCACACACAAAGGAGGTTCCAATCAGATTATATATTGTTAACATGATTACATTAGTCATCTTATTCAATTAATGCTAATACTTGTAAATCTCGTCAAGCATTCATGATTATAACTTATGTTAACAATAAATCAAGTTCCTTTCATAGCTCAGGTGTCGGTTATACCATACATTATGGGCTATGAAAGTGCCAAGCATTTGTTGTACCAAGTGTTATACAACATAAATCAAGATTAGTCATTTAACAAGCAAAGTATTAAAGAGTGAACAAGATAACAAATATAAAACATGTTAGTATCAAACATTAAAGTCCATATTAAGTTTACATTATACTTATTCTTACACCATTAGTGTAACCTTTTCACCTTGACATAATTAACTTAGCTAGACATAATGAAAGAAAGCAAAATAGATAAACAAAATAAGAACATAAAAGTTAACTAAGTAAAGGAAAGGAAATGAAAGGCATAAACTTAATATTAATGAAAACAAAGCATAAAAAATACAAAGAGAGAAAGGAAGAGCATGATCTTGATCTGGAAACCAAGATGCCTAAATGCATGGCAAATGCCTCCTTTTATAGGCCAAAAATGGGAACTATTGATTTGATGACTAATTGATAAGTGGGTGACCAACTTTTGACTTGGTGACAATCCTTATCTTCTCTTGTCTGCCCAAAACGTCATTGATAACGTCAAAATTGGAGCCAGTTGCAAACATGAAAGTTGTAGGCAATTGTCTCAGCTTTCTTGTGTAAAAACTTCAGCTCATTTGGACTTCTAGAACTCCAGATATGGCCAAAATACCGAACAGTGCTCGGGCTGGAAGACAGATTCGGGCTTCTTTGTTGTTGCTACAATTTGGACTTGATAATGGCCTTTTTAGATCTTGGGCTCCATATGAAAGTTGTAGGCATGTGTCTTACCTTTCTATCCATATAAATTTGACCTAAATCTGAGATCTGTAGCTCCAGATATGACCCAATTACCGAACAGTGTTCCGGTTTGGATTGCACCGACATCTCTTCTCTAAGTTTGACCATCTCTTTATCCATGCAATTTAAGTTCTTTAAGTCATCAATCAATCCTTTCATTTATGTGATAGATCTGCATTAAAAATAGACATTTACCATAAATTATAGGTATCTTATATTATTAGATACATTATTATAAAACATATTTTAGTTAAGGAGTTATTGATACTTCAAGTGTAAAATGATGATATAAAACCATGATAAAAATGCACTTTTAAGTACTAATCACTAAGCATCATGAATTTTAAGACTCATCAATTGACATAATCCGTGGAAAACTGATAAAAAAGCCACTAGTTTCTAAAACTTGTTTTTAATATTTTCATGTCATTCCATGGCACACAACCAAGACATGCTTGGGTCAGGATGTAGGACAAATCTACACGTTACCATATATACTTTACCCATTTAGGTCTTTAACAACTTACCAATCAAGCACATCTTTTCACTCAGACTTGTTGGCAACCCATAGGAAAAATCAAACATTGCTACCTCAATAAGTTTTGACACCCTCAATAACTCACAACGCTATAGTGCTGAAGCCTCTAGCCATACTAGGTACCTGTAAATGATTACACTATGATTAGTATATAAAAGTGCATTTTGTTCAAGGTTTTATATAATCATTTTGCACTTGAAGTACAAATAACTCCTTAACTAAAACATGTTTTATAATAACATGTCTAATAATATAAGATACCTTTAATTTATGGTAAATATTCATTTTAAATGCAGGCCTGTCACATAAATGAAAGGATTGATTAATGAGTTTAAGAACTAAAATTGAAAGGACAAAGAGATAATCATACTTAGAAAAGAGATGCTGGTGCAGTCCAAATAGGAACACTATTCGGTAATTGACTCAAATCTAGAGCTGTAGATCTCGGATTTAGGTCTATTTTATATGAATGGAAAGTTAAGACATAGGCCTACAACTTTCTTGTGGAGATCTGGTTTTAAAAAGGTCATTTTCAAGTCTAAATTGTAGTAACAATGAAGAAATCCAAATCTATCCTCCAGCCAAAATACTATTTAGTGTTTGGCCCATATCTAGAGCTCTATGAGTCCAAACGACCTCCATTTTTTTTCCTCGAAAGATGAGATAATTTCCTACAACTTTCATGTTTTCAAGTGGCTCTAATTTTGATGT
>NW_011500226.1:90896-99173 GCF_000495115.2 Populus euphratica | reverse complement strand
TTGTTGTTGTTGTTGTTATTGTTGTTGTTATTGTTATCTATAATTTATATAATTAATATTCCTGTGGTTCGACCCCGGTCTTGCCGGGTTATTTATTACTTTGACACTCCTGCACTTGGAGAAAACATCAATTTTTTAGTTGTGTCATACTACCTAGAGGAGAATAAATAAAATGATATCCCTAAGAGTCCTTTCAGAGGTTACTTGTGCCATGAAGATAACCATGTATAGAGCGAATATTCCAAACATACTCCCTCTACCTATCATGGGATGACACTAGTTATGACAACTATCATTCTATGTCAAACTCCCTAGGGTCCCAATAATTTAATATACAAAGGACTAATTATTCTCATAACCTAGGAGAATGAGCATACCTAAGAGAATGACTATAGCCCCCATCAATAGAGGGGTTCTCCCTTGTCCAAACGAGAATTGAACACTTAACTCTCTAAAAATTATATTTCTATAAAAAATAAGTCTAAACAACTATAATGCCCTGACCAACCCAATAAAGCATACTCAAAATGTGCATGGTAGCTCAGAGTTGGTCACCCAGGATAGTGACTTGATGTGCATAATTGTCCTTATAACCTTCTAAGGGTCTGCTTATGCTTGACACAATAATTTAGAGCCAATCTTTATCGAAGGGTTTAGTGACCTTTGCACTAAGCTAGTGACACGTTTTAACACAAACATATCCGTCTACGGAGCTATTTGGTGTTACCCAATACAAATGTGAGTCTACACGAGCATATTTAAAGAGGTTCAACGAGGAAATATTCAAGATGGAAGAATTTATTGAGCTAGTACCCTTATAGGCCTTAATAAGAGAAATAAAAAAATATATCATCTAGAGAGAACTTTATGCCTTACTAGAAAAAAGCTTGCTTAAAGTGAATTAGGCCATGAAAAATCAAATAATGGTGAAAACGACAAATTTTCTATGGCATAGGCCTTCTTGTTCTTACAAGGACAACTTAAATGAAAGACCTTTCAAGCGAAATCATTCTCCTAGTAGAAATGAAAGGTTGAGGAAGAACCATGAGAGATCAACCCATGATCATTCCATGTATCCTAAAGATTTGTAACTCCCTTAAATCAAAATAACATTACCTATTCAAAGTTAGTAGGGTAGTAAAAACAAACACCTTAGTGCAACCTTTAAGACATGTTCTTACTAAGAACGTCTCTCATGCTTATTACTCAAATCACATAAGGATGCATATTCCTCAATAGAAAAGTATATTTATTTTCAAAATAAAAATAATGTATCTTTAACATACATTCCTTAACTATTAATCTTTAGTGAGGGCTTTCATACACTTTTTAAGAAAGGAATTGATTTGGTCTCCTAAATACAATAGCACCACTCTTATTGAAGGGGATTGACCAGGTCTTTTTAGATTAATAATATCATTCTCTAGATGATGTCTAAGAGTCTCTCACTAATTCATAAAAAGTTGATCTTGGATCCTCTATTCTCGAGTGTAATCTTGAATTGACATATTCTCTAGGGGATGCCTGAGTTCAAACTCTAGTTAGTTTGTCTCAACAAGCCTAAGTACTTATTGGTCTTTGGTTTATAATGAGAGTTATACAACTCCATTTAATGCATTCTTTACTTTTTTAAAAATCTAAGACATGGGCATACTATTCTTATGTAGAGAAAAAAACTAAATTTTTTATTTTAAAGCCTAAAAAGCGACTCTAAAATAGAGTTCAAATTAGACCAGGAATACCTGTGACCCAAACACTGTTTTGGTCTTTGACCTCAATTTTGTTGTTTTAAAACCCAAAGAGCGAGTCTAAAATAGAGTTCAAATTAGACCAGGAATACCTATGACTCAAACATTGTTTTGGTTTTTGGCCCATATATTGAGTTCTAAAAGTCAAAGAATAGCAAGAAGAATTTCATTAGAAAGAAAACTTGATTCTCTACAATTGTTTCAGAAATATAAAATTCTCAATTCACATATTTTCTTCCCTAAAATTAGCCTACAATATCATGAAAGAAAATAAAGTTGGAATCCCTGATAGAGTAAGAAAGTGAATTTTTTTCCTTTGAAAGATAAAGTCACACTATAAAAACCCCTTTAAGCAGCAAATAACATATATTTTTGGATACCCTAAACACGTCATAAGTTTTTGGCAATATTTTTAGGGATTTTAGATAGAATTATTAATAATATTAATTATCGTTAAATTCAATCTAATTTGAATTATTTTGCCTTCAATTTTTAGATTCCTAACTAGTGTATGAGAAGCAATAAGGATATTGAGCTACTACTTTATAATCTTAAGATTGAGAAAACTACAAAAGAAATTAAAGAAAAAAAAGCTAGAGATAAAAAAAATTTGAATACCATGGTAGATAACAAGAATCCTAGGCAACACACATGGACATTAAGGATTTTGCTTTCCCACAGGTCACAAGAATTCATTCCGTGATCAAGATATTGAGGATTGAGGTCAACAATTATAAGATTAAACTGACCGTATTTCAAATCATTCAGATTTCAGTTCAATTTTATAAATTGTCGAGTGATAATCCTAATATTCACATTGCAAGTTTCTTGACAATTTGTGACACTTGCAAGCATAATGGTGTTACTAATAATGTCCTTTGCCTCTAGTAATTTTCATTTTCTCTTTAGAACAGAGTGATGAATTAGTTATACTAGTAAATTCAATCACCAACCGAGAGGATTTAACTCAAAAATTCCTTGTTAAATTTTTTCCACTAGCCAAAAACACATTAAAATTTCAAATTTTGCTTAGTTTGAGAATGGACCATTAGATTTACTCAAGAGATGCCCCTACCATGGATTGCCAAAATAGATGCAAATTTAGAAATTCTATAATGGATTGAATGCATCTATGAAAACATTGACAGATGTAGATTCACGTGATGCTTTTACAAGTAAATCACATGATAATGTATATAATTTGTTGGAGGAGATAGTCATGAACAATTATCAATGGTCGAATGAGAGAAGTATACCAAAGAAGGTTACCAAGGTGCATGAAATTGATGCCATTATGACATTAACAACTCAAGTCCATTCACTCACTCAACAATTATAGGCCAATCAACTCACGAGAAAGGCTATTCATATGATAATATGTCATATGTCGTTGAAACCACCCAAGTGAAGAATGCCAAATGGGAAACCATTTCTCTTAAGTAAAATATGTTCATTTTATAACAAACTACAACCGGTATAACAACCCCTACAATACAATATATAATCTAGGTGGAAAAAATCATCCTAAATTGTCATGGAGCAATCAAAATGTCATAAAACTTTCATCTATACCATCCTACCTTGTTATAGAATAACTCGCAAGTCTAGCCATATTATAGACTAATGCCCCCTGAGATAATGGTTAGTTAGGTTACTTTTAAATTAATCAAGTTAACTAAGTAACATTAAAAAAACTCTCATATAATTTAATTTTAAATTAAAATTAGATAAAAAGTTGAGTAAAGAGGTTTTTTAAGTGAGGTTTTTAGAGGTAATTTCATCATTTATTTTTATCCTTGTATTTTTTCACTTATTAGCGAGGTTGTTCTTATATTTATCAAGTTAACTATATCATATTAAAACAACTTCTATATAGTTTATTTTTAAACTTCAATTAAAAAAGAAATCAAATCCAGGGATTACATATCAGTTTTAATAACTATTTGAATTATCGCCTAAATATTTTTAGTTTTTTTTTAAAAAAAAAAATCTACCATCAGTGAAATATGGGCATATAAACTACTTTACTCTTCCTTTCACCAAAGATAACTCCATCTACACTTGCACGTTTCTAGGGAGCCTCCTCTCTCATCATCCACTCCTTTCTCATTCTGTATGTAATTTATAAACATACTCGCTTTGCACAACATTCAAATATCAAATACATCTCAACTGTTAGAGCGGCATCTCCGGAATACCCCGACGCCATTACTTCTTGTATTTAAGCTTTATGTGTGCAGAATTGAGGAGGATATCACAATGATTTTCCTACCCGTAGCAAAAACTGAACTTCAAATATAATTAATTTAAACATTTAAAATCTAGAGCATCATAGTCCAATGTTAATAGGAATTGTTTTAAGGTTGTGACATGTATACCTAGTATTATTTTAAAAAACAGAACAAATTACAGCGAATTTCATCTTTTCATCTTGTCAGTATTTCAATTCATTCCGGATTTCTTGTTCAAATTCTCGTCGAGATATTTTGGGATTATTTTATTTGTTCCATTCTGGGTAAGAAAAAGTTGTGTCAAATTTATTATCCATTTCTCTTATTAACAAACTTTATGTGGTAGAATAGATTGTCTCAATCATACTGCTTTCTGTGGTTGAAGCAACATTTGAAAGAGCTGAATGATCCAGAGAGGAAAGGAATTCTGAAACACACGGAGTACATGCTGACTCAGGGCATAGTCACGGAGTACATGCTGACTCAGGGCATAGTGGATTTGCCTCTTACCTTGTGCTTTGCAGCACTGAGAGGAGATGATCTTTGGTTGCATCAGTTGCTGAAATCCAAATGAATCCGACAAAAATGGATGAACTCCGCTCCGCTGGTGTGAAATAATATTTCATACATATTACATAAAACTTGTATGGACTTGGAATCACTATAATATTTTACAGTTTTACCGACGGACAAATTTTGTTGGTGTGTGATTAGAAGTTTGTCGGTGATTTTTTTACCGACGTGATCACTGACGGATTATATCCGTCGGGTTTCCTTTCGTCGGTAATTCAACATTCTGTCGCTATATCGGTTGGCAAAACAAAAAAAACCATTTGCTGATGGTTTTACAAACGCAATTTGCGCGCCAAAAAAAAAAGATTCTCGCTTGAAATATACTGACAAATTTGTATTCTGTCGGTGATATCGTGATTTACCGACGAACACTAATCATCAGTAAAGTTGTCGGTGAGTGTATGAAATACCAACCGAATATATCCGTTTGTAAATTCATCGGTAAGTGTGGCAGCTACTGTTAAATGCTGACGGAGTAATTCCATCGGTAAGTCGGTCAGTGAGTGTTTAAAATACCGACTGAATGAATCCATCGGTAAAATCCTTAGTAATTGTTTTTTTCTAAATTTGTTTTTAAAAAATTATTTAGGATATATAATATAAAACTATATAAATTAATTGTAATACAAACCAATTATGCAAATAAAATTTATATTAAACAAAAAAAAAAGTTAAATAATATTCATTACAAACTGAATATGTTTCAAAAAAATATTAAATGAAGTTTCAAAAGGTAAATAATGTTTATTACAAATTAATATAAAGGTGGAGCTGGAGGAGGAGGAGGAGATCCTGGAGGAGGCTGATGGTTATACGGCCAAAAAGGAGTAGGCGCACATGTTCCACTATTTGTCATGTTCATAACTATTTCATGAAGTTGTTCATAAGCCGCTTTTTGTTGTTCATACTCCACTTTTTGTTGTGCTTGAGACGCTTTGATTTGCTCAGACTCCACTCTTTGTTGTGCATGAGACACTTTGAGTGGTGCATACTCCGCTGATAAGTGGTCGTATTTCTCGGTGAGTTGTCCCTGTATCTTTCTCTCAACCGATTATTATAGGTCTCCTTAAAAAAAAAGAAGTAATCATCATATTCAATTTAATAAACATAATAACTCACATAATAACTTACAAAATAAAATGGTTGAACAAACATACCACGAAATGTTGAGCACGATTATTAACGAACTATTGCACCCCCTTCTGGCAGTCTTGACTTCGCACGTGTATCTCCATAAACAGCTCCATCAAACTCAGCTCACGTCCAAGAGACGCAGCCTATAATGAAAAAAGATATATTAACAACTAAATTTAACGATATATTTCATTTAAATTAATCTTACCATCCGTTTCGCATGTGCAGCAAATGGAATGGAGCCGCCAGTGTGCATTGTCACCCCGTTATGAATTGGCTGATTCCTGTTGCCAGCACAGGACTATGAGTGTCGTGTGAATCGCTCAGACATCACGTGCTCAATATAGTGTGGTCATATATCTTCCGGGATGTATATCAGTTTGAAATCCCTCCAAACCGCAACATCGTTCCAGCCTTGGAAACCCCTATCCCTCGCGGTTTTTTTTGCCTTTTTTTGTGCTTCATACCAAAAATCACGTAACCTACTTCACGTAACCAAAAATTACATTCCAAACATAAATTTTTGTCTAAAAAAATCTTGTATTGTTTTTTATCTTACCTAGTTGCCGTGTGATTTTCCCACACCCTCCTTACAATAGAATTATGCTCACTGTCCTAGCAGAATTTATACTGTGTATAAATGAACAAGTTTAAATAAAAATAATAATTTATTTATAATTATATTAATAAGCTGAAAATTATAAATTAATATCAACCTCAAACCTGTTAAACCATGCATTGATTTGAGGCATCCATTTAGGATGCTTGGATATCTGACTCTATTGAAACAATGGAATCTCCATCAATGATTTAAATGCTAATGATATTACTCGGGTGGCTTCAATATTTATGAACCTGAAAATAAATGAAATGAATTCAATAGTGATTATTTCATAAATTATGTTGTAATTTAAAAAAAAACTAAAACCTTAACAAACTTATATTGAAAGGTCATTCTTCCATTGTGCCTCATACTTGCGGGTAAATTGATTCCCCTATGAAGTAGCGCTGGAAGAGGCAGCATCGGTTGACAGTGCAGGTGGTGTAGGTGCCTCTTCTTGAGAGGCGCCTAAGGAAACATCATCATCACTGCTAGACGAACTAGCTGCGACCATACGTGAGCAACTAGCTCTGGTTTTTGTTCTATGCATCTACATACTTTGATACAAATAATTATATAATTAAATTTAAATGTTAAAAGAAATTCAACAACACCTCCCCTATACTGGATACTACCCAAACTCACAAACCTGCATATATTAACAATAGCCACAACCAATTTACCCAATCTATACTAATTATTCCAACATATTCAATTACTAATTATAAGGTAAATTCAACATTAAAAATTACAATTCAACAAATTATTCAATAATTATGCCAATACAACAAAACAATAAATTAAAAAAAAAAACTCTAAAATAACAATCAAAATAAATGGAAAAAATTAAACCCAAATCATGCAATACTAAAGTAAAATTAATAATTATTCCAATATATTCAATTACTAATCCTAAGGTAAATTCAACATTAAGAATTACAATTCAACAAATTATTCAATAATTATGCCAATACAAAAAAATAATAAATTAAAAAAAACCATTAAAGTAAATTCTATGGTAAATTCAACATTAACAATAAATATTCAACAAATTAACTAATAATAATTATGCCAATACAACAATAAAAAATATTCAATAAATCCAAAAAAAAAACTATAGACTTTATCTACATTACAAAAAATACACCAAAAGAAAAAAAAAATAACAAAAAAATAGCAAAAAAAAGCATTAAATTAAAATGAAATAGAAGAAATACTAACCTTTTAAACTGATGGAGATTCACGAAAAAAAATGCTTCAGATCGCTGGTGAAGAACGCAGAGCAACACGGAGAGGAAAGGAATGGTGAAAACTGATGAGAAGAAAAAATGAACTGAAGAGGCAGTCAGGGGAACTTATAAGCCAGTTTTACCGACGGATACAAAATTAATTATTATTTTAATTTATTTTGTCGGTGAGGTGTTAAAAATCCGTTGGTACATTTTTGAATTTCACACCAAATTTTTTAATGACCCTCCATATTTTTCATGGTCCGTTGGAAAATCCGTCGGCAATATGACATGGTTAGAGATGCATTTAATGCGCAACACTTTGAAATGCGCGCGGTTTGTCGGTATGTTTATTGGTAAAATTGATTCGCCGCTAACGTGCCGATAGATATAAATTTGTTGGTGTTGCCGTCAATGATGTGATGGCATTTCAAGAAATTATTTTCGAACTCTCTGTGAAATGCTTACGGACTTAATCTCGTCAGTGTTGCCGTTAGTGATGTGGTGGCATTTCAAGTAATTATTTTTGAACTCTCTGTGAAATTACGACGGACTTAAGGCCATCGATGTTGCCATCGGTGATGTGGCGGCATTTCAAGTAATTATTTTCAAACTCTCTGTGAAATGCCGACGGACGTAATGTCGTCAGTGTTATCGTCGGTGATGTGGTGGCATTTTAAGTAAATTTTTTTTGAACTCTCTGTGAAATGCCGACAAACTTAAGGCCGTCGGTGATGTGGTGGTATTTCAAGTAATTATTT
>NW_011500226.1:90203-90872 GCF_000495115.2 Populus euphratica | reverse complement strand
TCGGTGATGTGGTGGCATTTCAAGTAATTATTTTCAAACTTTATGTGAAATGCTGATGGACTTAAGGTCGTCAGTGTTGTCATCGGTGATGTGGTGGCATTTCAAGTAATTATTTTCGAACTCTATGTGAAATGCCAACGGACTTAAGGTCGTCGGTGATTTAGTGGCATTTCAAGTAATTATTTCATGTTACAAAATATATCATCCACGATCAATAATTATTTCAAGTAATAAATATTTTGTGTTTCAAAATATATCATCCGTAATCTAAATTACATGAAAAAAAAGGGTTTTACATAGGGCTTCATTTTGGTAGTTAGTCAGAATTTTCTTCGTCTTCATCATCAATTAAATTGTCATCACCTTCATCGCAATCTTCAATATGAATATCATCTTCTTCATCAACATTTGGTTGTTCGCTAGAGCTCAAAACAAAATTCAACTCCTCTACGTCAACATCAACAAGACTATCATCGAAAATACGAAAATTTGAATTTTCTTCCAATTCAATCAAAGGAGCAACTCGATATGGTTCAACCACCTCACTAACTTGAAAGACTTCATCTCGCACACCTGTGTCTTCGTTCTTATCTTGAACAACCTCGACACGACCCCGGGGTTTCGTTTTTAAAATGGACAATGAATCCACTCTTGATCGATCCTTTCTAA
>NW_011500226.1:89790-90193 GCF_000495115.2 Populus euphratica | reverse complement strand
TATGTGTAATAAACTTGTTGACATTGCTTTGCGAGAACAAAGACATCGTTTATGTTGCGGAGTCTAGCTTTTGATTTGATTTCGACCAGACCATAGTGCGAATAAACTATGTCAGTCGTGTCATACCAATAGCATTTGAATAAAAACACTTTATTCTGCTTGTTATGATATTGCAGTTCGACGACCTCTTCTAATCTACCATAGTAGTCAACTTCTAACTCACTACTAGTGGATCCCTTAACACAAACACCGTTGTTGTATGTCTTTCTTCCTTACCCGTATTCTTCAATATGGAAAACATAACCATTGATAAAATACCCGTTTTAGCACTTACATTTTCTTTCAGGCCCAGGCTTACTGAAGACAATGACTTAGGTGCACTCCTTCCCATTTGATAAACCTT
>NW_011500226.1:88815-89728 GCF_000495115.2 Populus euphratica | reverse complement strand
TGCATACGTACAGTAATTTTGCAAGTTAGAATGAGTTTGTGATAGTGCTTACATGTGTTCTGAACCACGTGGCAAACTGCTCATCTTGTAATTAAAAGATCTGGGATTCGGTCAGCTGTGAGTTATTGGAGAGCAAATATTGTCGATGTTGCCTGTAAGTGATAATGAGTGTATGATATTACAATATATAATTAACAGTATATTACTAATAAAGTTTGATTAGTATAAACTTACTGAATAAAAGGTCTCAGCTCATCACAGTTAAATAGAACATAGTTCTGTGCTTGTTTGAATTCTATTTCCGATAAATATCTTCCTCTTATGGCATTTTTAGGTGTGGGTCGTCCAGTATTGGAGAATATTGAGAAGTTCCCACTAGAAGGCACTTCACCACCATCATCATGTTCTTAGATAAGGTTTAAAATAGTACGAGATAAATGTTGAGATCTCCTCAACAATATAGGCCTCACATATCGAAGCCTCAACATGCACCTTGTTCTTAACCTTTTTCTTGAGATTAAACAAGTACCTGCATTGAATTATTAATCAACTATTTTCAATTAAGTAAAACATATAAAATACTTTTATATATGAATTACATTGCAACTGTAATATCTAACCATTCGAATGGGTACATCCATCTATATTGGACCAGTCCTCCAGCTTTTGCCTCGAACGGTAGATGTATAGGGAGATTCTCCATTGAGTCAAAAAATGATGGAGGGAATATTGACACGACTAAAAGATTGATGTCTTCTCCCAAGTGCAGGAGTGTCGAAGTAATAAATAACCCGACAAGACCGGGGTCGAACCACAGGGAGGTTAATTGTACAAATTATAAACGGCAATAGTATAACAACAATAATAATAATAACAACAACAACAATAATAATAATAACAATAATAACAACAA
>NW_011500226.1:86348-86524 GCF_000495115.2 Populus euphratica | reverse complement strand
TGTACACAACCCAAGATGCACATTCCTTGATTCAGCTGAAAAGTGAGGATGAACACTGTTAAATTGTTTCCACGCTTCATCGTCAGAAGGATGAACTATCACTCCATCAACTACATGGTATGCTTGGTGCCATGTCATGTGCTCAACAGTCCTTGGTGACATGAATAACCTCTACA
>NW_011500226.1:85645-86132 GCF_000495115.2 Populus euphratica | reverse complement strand
ATAAACCCTTTGTGTAGAAGATGTATCATTATAACATCTGGATGCAAATACTTTTATTTTGACACTTCCTGTATGGACACCTAATACTGCCTCTAGTAAAATTTTTAGAAATAGATGTTGTGAAATTAATAAAACCCTGAACCCCGTTACAATAATCTATCCTCCGCAATCCTTGGGGTGAATCTCGATATATCCATGAACGATCATCCATGATTTATATCGAACCTCTATAAAATTATGATGACATAATGTATTAATTAACTAAGTTAGGTAAATAAACTTGCAAAAATATTACTTTACCTCGAGATTATCCAACAAACCAATCACAACTTCTCATAAATATTAAATATTCATTATCATTTATCAACGTCCATACAAATTAAAATATATAAATTTACAGAAATTACCACTCTGCAATATCATTGACAAGACTTTAAACGGACCCAATAAGTAAACTATTAATTATTTCAAAACAGCACATGTACTT
>NW_011500226.1:74920-85469 GCF_000495115.2 Populus euphratica | reverse complement strand
GATAAAATTGACATTTAATTAAATGTTAAGATTTAAAAAGAAAGAATTACTTACAAAAATTGATAAAATCCATCGGTAAATCAGAACACGGATGTTGTGACCACAAAACTTCAAGAAATATAACTTATTGTGTTGATATGAGGGAGATTTTTGTTCGGGGGGATGGGGGGCTAGTTGTTTGCAGATGGGGAGAGTTGGGATGAGGAAGAAGAAGGAGAAATAGGGGAGGAGAGGGTTGGTATCGTGTACATATATTAACTTTTCCTTACGGTTTCTCCGACAGACAATCCGTTGGTGAAACCGTCGATGATTCTGATGGAACAATCAACACGTCACCGTACGGATCTGCCATTTCAAATCCATTAGTGAATCCGGTGGCAATATAAACGGTGGTCGCTGTACGAGGTTGTCTTTTTTAATCCGTCAGTGATTTCGTCTAAAAAAATAACCCATCAAAACCTCCATGTCATCAACCCATTTTTTTTTTACAACGGAAATGTTTCCATCTGGAATTTAGTCGGTTATGTTATGGTTATTAAAGAAAGAGATCTTGTAAAACCAACTGGAATGTAGCAAGAAAAGTTACGATGAATGTAGTTTATTTGGTAAGGTTTGGGTTTGCTTATCATCAACTCAACTCAAGTATTATAAATTTTATAATTATTAAAAATTTATTTGATTATTAATTTTATAAATTGAATTAATTAAAATATACATAAACTCAGAAATCCACAATTATATATAGACACACGTAAAGTTAGAGCACAAGCGAAGAGGGGTCTAGCACCCCCTCTTCCTCAAACACCATGCGGATGCAGAACTGATTTCATAACCAGCATCCATCACCACTCACTTTCCACAGCCCACTTCAAACTCTTCGATTCCTCAGGCAGCGTCCTCTAGAAAGGCATTCCAGCTTCAGAGGCAGGTGAGCTGGGTCAGGTTGGAGTGACGACTGCTGGTGTGGGATCGGATCCTATTCGAAGCACTCCACGAACAAGAGTCTTTGGGCTGTACAGGGCGGGCTTTCAAGACAGAGATGCACTACTCCACATGTTACTAGTTTGTCTATTTATTTCTTCTTCTTTTTTCTTTCATCAAGATCACGAAGACAATATTTCTCCATTTATATGCTCGTTAATAAATTAATATCCAAATTTCAAAATCTTACCAATTGGCTTTATTAATCATAGTTAACTGTAATAACATGCTACGAGATTTAATTAACTCAGTTAATAGTACAAAAAGTAAGTTAGTGGATTGGAGAAAATATAATCAAACTATAGGTTTAAACACGTAAAACCTTTAATTTTTTTAATACTTAGGTACTTTATTTGTGTTGAAATATTTTAAGATGAATGTCATTTTAGCTTAACTATTGACTATTTGATAATATTTAAAATTTAAAATTATGTTTAGATGCTTGAAATTATATTTGTATTGTATAATTTGAAGTGAATTTATTTTTAATATCATAAAAAATTGACTTTTTATTCATAAAATAAGTAAAACTTCTATTATATTACATAAAAAAATATCACAAAAAATTATTAAAACAAAAAAGACAAAAAAGAGCCTAACATTAAAATTGATAAAAAAAAATTAGGCTAAAAAAAAGAACTTAATGATGCATCACACTTAGACTTAAAAAACCTAAAGCGAGTAGCCTTTATCCCATACTCTCATATTTGGATTATCATATCTTTTTATTAAAATAAAAAGTTTTATGACACGAATAATTTGTTATCCAATCATTTTGTTTAAAAAATAAAATTGTGACTTATCGATTGCCTCTCCCACATCTTAGTTATTATAATAGTTAAAAAATTAGGGATAATTACTTTTTTTTATCTAAAAACTTATTTTTAATTTATTTTTTATTTAAGCACTCTATGCACTTTGTTAAACTCATATATAACCTCAAATATTTCAAAAATTAATCAAAAAACATAAAATCAAGTAGGGAGAAAAAACTTTTTATGCTCAAATTACTATCTCATACAATAAAAGAGTCAAATAATACCTAAATAAAACTTTTATTATTAAATAAAATTTACTAACACCAAAATAGATATTTTTTTGATCAAAATTAATGTGAATTAAGATTTTATTTCTGTCTTCAAAATCTGACCATTTTCTTTTAACGTATCAAACCAGGGATGAGAAGTAGGAAAATAGTGTTTTGGATTAAATTGAATTTATGAAAAATTAAGTGATAAAAAAATTATAATTTGAAAAATAGACAACAGTACAAAAATTAAAAAGAATTATGAAATTACCATTTCTACATTAAAGACTGTTTCCTATAATGTATAATGTGGATTAAAGATTGTCAAATATTGTTATCGATGGTGTAGTTGACTCGATCCACATGAACCATATATATAGGAAAACATAACAAGCGCAAACGTTTTGAGGGCGAGATAAATTGCACAAGATGTTGCGTACTTGGTCAGCCCAAAGGTAGAATGGCCTAGAGACAGTACTCAGTTTGTGAAGTGTGGGTGCTTAGATTAGACTCTGGACTGAGCTAATAATAGTAATATGGCCGAGGCTTGGGCTAGGGATTACTTGCTCTAAATCACCTGAGTAAATCAATGATTCAATCAGTACCTGTTCCATTCTTGCTAATGTTTTCCTCTTCTTTTAGTTATTAATTCAAAATTTCATTAAATTTATACAATAGAAAATTGAAACTAATTAATGAAAAAAATTATTGATTCCTTGATGATGAAATACATAAATAAAAAATAAAAAATAAAAAACCCTACCACCATGCATGATCATACGCAATTGCGTGATTGATGTACAAAAAAGAGAAACCGGGAAAAGAAGTTCTTAAATATTGCATTGTCAAGGTAAATTTGTCTTTCATGCTCAAATTGGTCAGAAGGATCAGCGTTTGACTTCGACTACATGCGAAACTCAAGGTTGTGTTGTGGGGAGTTTCTACTACATCAGGGAATGATTTTACTCTTATTTTCTTCTATATATGGTGCCTTTACTCGTACCAAGTTGCAGTTCTAAAAGAGGTGTTGCTTAATCCGGCCTTTCTTTTCATTGTGATTAAAATATTATTTCAAATGTTATTTAAGATAATCAGTGATCTTATTGTTTAGGTTAATAGCATGCCATTTATATAATCAATGTAAACTTTTAACATGATCGAAACAAAATCAAACAATAATAATAATAGTATAATAATAGTAGAAATAATAATAATAATAAATTAAAGAGAACTTTAAAATTGTAAGATTAATATGAGGATTAAACAATGATAGTAATAAATCCCAAGGTTAGAACATCTACTAATGATATTTCAAACAAGTATAGTATAAACTCTTTTTATTATTTAACTGGAAACCACACATAAAGAAGGTTTCAATCGAATTAAAAATGGTTAACATGATTACATTAATTATCTTATTTGAATAATGCTAAAATTTATAAATGTTGTTAGGTATTGATGATTATAACTTATGTTAACAACAAATCAAGTTCCTTTCATAACACACGTATCGGTTACACCATACCTTTGAGCTATGAAAATGTCAAGTATTTGTTACACCAAGTATTATACAACATACATTTAAATTAACTATTTAACAAGTAAAATATTAAGAGTGAACAATATAACAAATACAAAACATGTTAGTATCAAACATTAAAGTCCATGTTGAGCTTACATTATACTTATTCTTACATCATTTGTGTAACCTTTTCACCTTGATATAATAAGTTTAACTAAACATAATAAACAAAGATAAATATAAATGAACAAGATAAGAACATAAATAAGATATAAGTTAACTAAATAAAGAAAAGGAAATCAGAAGTATAAACAAGAAATTAATATAAGTAAAACTTAAGCATTACAATAAAGAGAGAGCAATAACATGATTTTGATCTAAAAACCAAGATGTTAAATGCATGAAAAATACCTCTTTTTATAAGCCAAAATTGAAAACTATTGATTTGTTGACTAATTGTTAAGTGGGTAGCCACATCTTAACTTGGTGACAATCCTTATATTCTTATTTGAACAAAACGTCATTGTTAACATTAGAATTTGAACATACTTAAATCATGAAAGTTCTAGGAAATTATCTCTGCTTTCCAAGAAAAAAAAATTATGGTCATTTGGACTTCTCTGCCAAGAAAAAAAAAATTATGGTCATTTGGACTTCTGGAACTCACGATATGGGTTAAACACTAAATAGTATCTAGGTTGCAAGACAAATTTGAACTTCTCTGTTGTTGTTAAGATTTAGACTTCCAAATAGCAGAATTGAGTCTTATATTCTCATGAATGTTTTAGGCCTATGTCTTAGCTTTCCATTCATATAAAACAGACTCAAATCCAAGTTCTACAGCTCCAAATATGATCCAATGACTGAACATTATTCTAATTTGAAATGAACCAACATCTCTTTTCTAAACTTCACCCTTTCTTTATCTTCTTAATTTTAGTAGTTGAACTCATCAATCAATCCTTTGATTTATGTGATAGGCCTGTATTTAAGATGAACATTTACCATAAATTAAAGATATCTTATAGTATCAGAATTGTTATAATAAAACGTGCCTTAGTTAAGGAGTTATTGATACTTCAAATACAAAATACTAAATTAAAACCTTAAAAAAAATGCATTTTTAAGTACTAATCATTAATAACAAACTTTCTTGGATATAAAATGTTGCTATCTAATTTGTTTACCCTTTTTTTTAATAAATTTTTAGAAAAAAGCCAAAAATAGAAAAAAAAAACAATGAAAACCTTAAAAATGCATTTTTGATATATTTGCATCGTTTTTATCATTTTCAACATTATCTCAAAAGAATTTAAATTTCTAAAAGCATTTTGAAGGCGTTCAACTTTTAACGCGTTAATTTTACAATCATTGATTTTCCTTGTTAAGTTGACATTGATATTGCTCACTTTCAAAAATACAAAAAAATAAGATAAAATAAAAATTGATAAAAAAAATAAAGAAGTTAAGGGACTAGTATGTTTTGGGGACCAAGCCACTTTGTCTATAAATAGAGGTCACAACACATACAAAGGAAGGGAGAGAAAATTTACATGGGGACAATTAGAGATAAAAAAAAATTAAGGATAAATAAAAAAAACCCTAACCTTCACACTGAACAAAAAGAAACAGCGGCCGCCCCTCTCCCCTGTTTTCTCTTCATGCTTTTGGCTTGTTCTCCTTCCAGTCGCTGCTTTCCCTCACTAAAATAGTAACAACCCTAGCTAACTCAAAATTCCCATCTCCATCACCCTCACTCTCTTGATTTGCCACTCCCTTCTCCCCTGTATATCGGCCTCCACAAATCCATGGTCTCCCTCTCTCGACTCTCCTAGAACAAAAAGCCAGCAATGGCCCCCTTGCCCTTTGTCAAAAAAACACAATAACCATCCCTATCTTTCCTTCCTCTTAGTGTTGTACCTCTCCTCTCTTAGCCAACCCATCAGTCTCCCTTACCTAGCTGACACCACAGACACCTGGCTAAGACTACCCCTATACACACCACAAATCTACTCGTCTTTGGCCTCCCACAGTAAAGCCAGCTTCGCAGTAGCTCCTCCCCCACACATGACTGCACTCGTAATCTGACCTTCAGCACTTCTACCTCAACCGCCATGTTTGCCACCTGAAGAAGGAAAGAATAGAAAACCAAGGGGAAGAAAAAAGACTAGGAGCAGATCTGAGAAGGAGAAAACAAAATAAAAACATTGTCAATGGCAGCGACGCGTGGAGAAGATGCGTCGCCACTATTCTAGTGGTTTAAAAGACTTCCCAACAACTTTCTTAAATTTTTAGGGGTTATTTTGTAATTTTTGATTTATGTAATGTGTTAATTGATCTATTTTGAATTTTTGTGATTTGTAACATGTAAACGTGGGTGAAAATAATAATAATAATAATAGAAAACAATGCATGTGTGTTTGTATTTCTTTTATGTATGTTATTGAATTATAAAATTAAAAAGATAAAAAAATGAAGGACAAATACAATCATATTATATTTTCCATGAAAATATAAAAACATGTTTCTATATATACTCTGAGATTTAATAACTGATTTATTACGGCCATAAAATTTGGCTAATATTTTAAATTTTCAAATCAAATCAAACTACAAAGCAACTTACCTTAGGTAGAGTGCGCTAACGATGCTAATACCTTTCTTAGCCACAATCAGTCCCTTACCTGTGAATCTTTGACAAAGACCAGTACATGCAAGTTTCCTAATAACCCTCAATCAAATATTAGATGATGACTCCTAAATTAAACAAAATTAAAGAAATATCGCCAAAGACGCCATGTTGGGTAACGTACAACATAAATATTGAAGTCTATATTGAATTTATATTATAGTTATTCTAACACCATTAGTGAAACCTTTTCACCTTGACATAACAAACTTAGCTAAACATTATGAAGAAGAGAAACATAAATAAACTAGATAAGAACATAGTTATAATTAAAAGCATAACAAGATATTAATGAAAGTGAAATTTAAATATTACAAAAATACAAAGAAAGAAAGCAAGAATATGATTTTGATATGAAAACCAAGATGTCTAAATGTATGGCAAAAGCCTCTTTTTATAGGCTAAAATTCAGAATTGTTGATTTGATTACTAATTATTAAGTGGGTGACCACCTTTTGACTTGGTGACAACTATTATCTTCTTGTTTGAACTAAACATCATTGTTAACGTCAGAATTTGAACAGATAATCTTCATGAAAATTCTAGGCATTTGTTTCAGCTTTCTAACAAAACAAGAATGAGCTCATTTGGACTTCTAGAACTAGAGATATAGGCTGAAGACTGAATAGTGTCTGGGCTGCAAGACAGATTTTGACTTCTTTTTTGTTGCTACAATTTGAACTTGAAAACGACTGTTTTAAATTTGGACTTTTTATAAAAGTTTTAGACTTATGTCTTAACTTTCCATCCATATAAACCAGACCTAAATTTATATTTTACAGCTCCAGTTACGATCCAATAATCGAATGATGTTCTAGTTTGAATTGAACCAACATCTCTTCTCTAAGCTTAACTTTTTCTTTGTCTTTTCACTTTCAATAGTTAATTACGTCAATCAATCCTTTAAATTGTGAGATATGACTACATTTAAAATAAGCATTTACAATAAATTAAAGATAGCTTGTGTTATTGGATTTGTTATTATAAAACATGCTTACGTTAGGGATTTAATGATACTTTAAATGCAATATGATGATATAAAGCCTTGATAAAAAAACAATTTTAAATACTAATTACACCCCCTAACCAGCTTATTACTAATCTCTTATAATCAAAGCATTAAAACAATTTGTGACATTTAAAAACAAGGCATTCATCATTCAACTTCCATTAATTTATCCAAATAAACAAACTATAATTAATTTTATATGTCTACTTCATACTTCGTAAACAAGATATTAATAAACCTTCTTTTTATGTGCTTAATATATGAAAGCATAGATTATGAGGCTTTTCTTAAAAGAAAACAATATTTTATTCTAATGATTTTCTAAGGTTAACTCCCTTAGGTTGAGATTATTATTATTATTATTATTATTTTGAAAATAATACACAATATATCCTTAACCCATGTAGTGAGCTTTAGGTTAATAACTCCTAGACTAGTTGGTCTTAGGGCATTAGGTGTTGAGACACCCTTTCGAGCTTAGTCACTTGGGTTGCAGATACTAATTTATCGATAGTGCAATGTTTGATTTTCTTAAGCTTTTCTCCCCAACTCATGTAATAAGCTCTGGGCCAATAGCTCTTAAGTCAGTTGACTTTAGGGTATTACGTGTTAAAACACCCATTCAGACTTAATTGTTTAAGTCAGAAGGCTATAAAACTAAGCTTATCTTATTTTTTATTTATCAATTTTATTTTTTTGCAAATGATATATTATCCATTTTTCTTAGTTGTTACTTTTAACAAAAAAACATAAATAATGTGGTAGTCCAATGTACAGCCCACAATCATATGTTAAAGTGTGTGTAAAAATGAAAGTTTAAGATTACTTGTTAACTAAGTATATGAGCAGAATCAAATGATAATAATGTGAGAGTTTATAAATCTGAATATTTCATAAGTATGATAAAACCTTGTTATGAATGTTACAAATAACCATTGGAAAATGTTTAGTAGGATGTGTCTCTAGAGTCAATAAAATTTCTCCTTACTATAATAGTTCTGTTAAATGGTCTTAATAAAAACAAATGATAGGTTAGTTAGTTATTTTTTGTCAACTACTACCCTCTCCCTCTAATCAAAATGAAACATTATCCTCAATTTTTTTAGGTAAAAAGATAGAGTATAGAAGACATCACTTGAAACAACGATTACTAACAAACCTGAAACATATTTAAACAAATATAAGAAACAATAAAACATAAATATTATGCCATTAATAAAACCAAAAGACACAAGTTCTTGCAAACTAAGGCTTAAATTATAGTTGTGATTATGACTCATATCTTCACGTGGTTTTATGTCCAAGAACGGTTTAAACACCCTCTATAGGTCGATGCTAAGTTTCTCATTAGTTTTCTTATAAATTAACAAATAAAGTTCTTTTTTAATCAGATTCCCAATACTATAATGAGCATGTCCTTTATGAAAATAGAGCTATAAATCTTGAATTGCATAATGCAGATCTTCACTATGATACATTTCAAAAGTTAATAAAAGATTATTTAAAGACTTTCTATGTTTTGAAATAAATCTTACATTTTGAAAATTTTCATAGGGTTTGCAGAATGCATGTGTGTCCTCGAATATAGTGGGCCAATAGAATCCACATTGTAAGATTTTTGTAGTCTTTTTTTTACAAGAAATGACCCTTACATGCCTCAGAATGATAAAATTTAATTACACTACTTACCTCATTGTTAGGAATGCATCTTCAAAATATTTGATCAGGATAATATTTGAATAAGTAAGGGTCATTCCACTAAAAAAATTTCACTTCGCTTAATTTTTTTTTTTTGTCATGGTTATTCTAGTAAACTAGCAATATCCTAGGGTTAGGAAACTGACATAATTAGCAAATCAAGACATTGACCTAAGAGAAAGTAAGGATTTATTAGGAAAGTAATCATGGATTGATAGGATGTCAGATTTAGAATCTATTATCAATTTTGACAAATAAATCACGATAAAATTATTGGTGCCTTTTTTGTCCTCAATTTCTTCTTGAGAATAAATCAATTGCAAATCTTCATATTCGTCAAACTCAATTTTACTTAAGGTAGATTCAAATTGATCATAAATTAATTCTTCAATAAGATTTACTTCATATAAATCATTATCATCTCTAGGTCGCTTGTAAATATTGAAAATATTCATCTCCAATGTCATATTTTCAAATGATAGCTTTATCACTCCATTCCTACAATTAATCAATGCATTAGAAGTTGTAAGAAATGGATGTCCTAAAATGACAGGATTTGGATTATATGTTTCAATAGGTTGTGTATCCAAGACAATAAAATTTACAAGGTAAATGAAGTTATCGACTTGTACTAACACATCCTCAAGTATTCCTTTAGGCACTTTTACAAATCTGTCAGAAAGTAAAACAGTTACAAAAATTGGTTTTAACTCACCTAGATTAAGACTTTAAAAAACTGAATATGAAAGTAAATTCACACTAGATCAAAAATCAAGTAAAGCTTTCTCAATTTTATGTTCTCCAATAAACCATGAAACTATAGGATAAACAAGGTCTTTATATTTAAAAGCATTATTGTTTTAAAAAATAACATTATTTGTTCGGCTAAAAAGGCTTTTTTTTTTCACATTCAATTTTCTCTTCATGTTGCACTAGTCTTTCAAAAAATTAGCATAAAAAGGTACCTATTTAATAGCATCCAATAAAGATATATTGATCTTTACCTATTTGAAAGTCTTAAATAATTCAGAATTGTGATTGACTTTCCTTTGTTTGGTCATGACATAAGATAATGAAAATGCTGGTAGGGAATCAGTCTTTTATTTACAATGTTCAAATTCAATAATTTTCTTACCCTTATAGATTAACTCATCATATCATTTTCTTACCCTTAAAGATTAACTCATCATCTTTTTCACAAGGTTCAAGACTAGGTTTTTCAATAACCTTACCATTATAGAGAGTAGTGACTGATTTAACTTAATCCATGTGTTGGTTTTCAAAGCTACTTGCACTTGAATTGTATTGTCCTTTGGGATTTTCCTATACTTGAATGGAAACTTACCTTTCTCCTAACAACTGAGAGCATATGTGAACTTTGTAAGAGTATCTTTCAAATCTATCATGGTTTGAATATTTTGAGTGTTGTTTGTCTCTTGCTTTTCAATGAATGCATGTATGCAATACTTCCTCAATATTTCTTTTATGAGGGGAAATATAAGGAGGTGCATATCCATGAGAATTTTTAAAATTATAATGTGCTGGAAATGATGATTGTGAAGTTCATGCATTATTATTACCACTCTTCCAACTGAAATTTGGGTGATTTCTCCAACCAGGGTT
>NW_011500226.1:70418-73687 GCF_000495115.2 Populus euphratica | reverse complement strand
TATTATTATTATTATTATTATTATTACTACTATTGTTGTTGTTGTTGTTATTGTTGTTTTATTATTGTTGTTTATAATTTGTACAATTAACCTCCTTGTGGTTCGACCCCGGTCTTGCCGGGTTATTTATTACTTCGACACTCCTGCACTTGGGAGAAGACATCAATCTTTTAGTCGTGTCAGTTTGTAAGCATGGATTTTGATTTGGCCTTTGAAAACTATTTAAAGCATTGGCTTGTTCATGGAGACATTCCTTGAAAGAAGGCAAAGTTGAACAATCATTGGTTAAGTATTCATTAATTTCATAGATTTGACATACAATTTCTTAAACAAATTTTAATTGACCATTCTTTTTTAATTCTAGTGCCTCGACTTTTTTCGCTCAAAATGTAAATTTAGGTTGAAGGTCATAATCTTCCCTAAGGATATATGAGCTTAAGTTTTACATGATGCCTCATAAATACCTGAATAATACCTGGCTTAAAATTAAAGTGAGATGCATCAAGAGAAAAAACAATACATGATGGTGCACTTGTTCTTGTTGGATTAATGTGGTCTCTCAGTGTTCTAACTTGATTATTCTCATTATAAAGCGATTGATTATCCTTTTTAGCCATGTTTTCTGAAAAAGATGAGGATTTCTAGCACAACTAAAAAATTGATTTCTTCTCCCAAGTATAGAAATGTCAAATTAATAAACAACCTAACAAGATCGGAGTCGAACCACAAGGAGGTTACTTGTATAAATTATAAATAACAACAATACAACAACAACAACAACAAGAATAATAATAATAATAATAGAAAAAGAAGAAGAAGAAGTTGATGAGAACTTTGAGATAGAAGATCAATGTGAATATTAAAGAATGATAACAATAAATGTCAATGTTAGAGTGAGTGGGTGGCCACATCTTGATTTGGTGACAATCCTTATTTTTTTGTTTGAATACAATATCATAGATAACATTAAAATTTGAACCAGACTTCCACATGAAAGTTCTATGAAATTATCTCAACTTTCCAAAAAACATTTAAGGTCATTTGGACTTCTAGAACTTGAGATATGGGCTAAACACTGAACAGTGTCTGAGTTGCATGATAGATTAGAACTTCTACATTGTTGATAAGATTTGGACTTCCAAACTGCAGAATTGAGTCTTGACTTCCATATAAAAGTTTTAGGCCTATGTATTAGCTTTTCATCTATATAAAGTAGACCTTAATATGAGATCTATAGCTCTAGATATGACCCAATTATCGAATAGTATTCTAGTTTGGACTGCACCAGCAAATCTTATCTAAGTTTGGTTCTCTTTGTGTCCTTTCAATTTCAATTCTTCAACTCATCAATCAATCCTTTTATTTATGTGATAGGCCTGAACATTTACCATAAATTAAAGGTACCTTATGATATCTTACTTATTATTGTAAAATATACTTTAGTTAAGGAGTTATTGATACTTCAAGTGCAAAATGATGATATAAAACCTTGATAAAAATACACTTTTAAGTACTAATCAGAAACTAATACTGTCTTGAATTATAAAAAATGTTATTTTATGATTGAACAAGGAATAGTTCTTGGGCATGTTGTGTCTTTGCATGGTTTTAACGTTGACAAAGCTAATATAGATGTTGCGATGTCGTGGTTGCATAAATTAATTACCCTAGCTTAAAACACAACACAAAAGATAATATAAAGCAAGCAAGGGATCAATCCCACGAGGAAGGTTCAAGTCAGGTTTTTATGTTAGATGATATGCAACTTGGGGGGTTTGGATGTTATCTAGGCTAAAGCAAAAGAAATTAGAAAATTATGAAGCAAAATTAAATAAAATCAAAAAATTATCAAGAGAACAAACCTTTGTCGCAGGCACACATCCACCTATAGAAATCATAACTGATCATGGAAATGAAACATTAATTTATATTCTGAATATTTATCTTTTCTTAACATTGGTTAGTTAACGGATCCGTCGTATAACTAATCCTAACCATCAAATAACCACAGTGTCTGTACTGGTAATTTAATTCAATGGCAGTTTTAAGAACTATATAAGTTAATTAATAAAAAAAATATAACTGTCCGCAATCTATGTTTAATTTGATTGAATTTTTTCCCTCAGATTAATAACATAGATCCAGACCCGCCACAATTATTAAACTCAGTTGCTTCACAAGTTCATATACCACAACTCTGGTTTTGATATCAAACTTAGCAATAGATTATCTAGAATAATAACTTAGAGTCCACTCTAACAATTAAAATAAACATTCATAAGAAAAATAAGCATAGGAGAACAAATATATTTATCATATAAACTGAAAAGAAAAGGTAAAATAAATCTCACAGTTATTGAAATCTAAAGGTTTTCTTGTCCTTGCAACCAAGAAAAAGTGTTTAGCCTTGCATGTTTGGTGAACAACTAATCAAAAAGAAGGAATAATGTATAATTTTGAGTTTCATAGAAGAGGGGGCATTTTTCTCTTCTTGGGTGGCTACCCCTCCTTCTCCTCTCTAATTTTTTTTATATCCTAGAAAACCCTAGTCTCTATTTTACAAAATAGTCCTCCCTTAAGTAGACAATTTATATTTAAGTACTTCAATAACTATTTTTTTTAAAAAAAGAAATAGCCTTGCATGAAATCTTCAAGTGTTGACTTAGAGGAGCTAAATTGCTGAAATAAAAACTTGAAAATTGGTTTAGATGCTTCGGAATGTAATTTGGACTTGTTTCTTCGTGAAACCTGTTTGTTGGTAGAATTCAATTATCATTTTTAAAAAGTCATATCTCCCTCATATGACATCAGTTTTAGCTAAAAATTTGAGAGTTTATAAATCTTTGAGTCAAGAATCCAATAAAATTTAGCTTGTGTAAATTGGATTTATCTAGCTCCAGATATTTAAGTTGAAATGGCTGAAGGTCAACATTAGCAGATTGTAAGATTTGACTTTGAAAGCTGTAATTTATATGCTCTTCCTTATTTTATTTTCTTTCCTTAGATTTCTAGAAATGTATGGATGTTAGATTTTTAATGTCACTAGAATCACTTCATTTTACCTCTAGAGCTCACGCTCTGCATAAAACATCGATTGAAAGTCAAATCTACCAATTACCTTAAATTTACTCCTTTTTGCATCTTTCATCCAAAAGTGCCTTCAAAACATATAACAAAGAATATCAAGGCATTTTATATATAAAACATAGGCAAAACACTAGTTAAATATGGGTGAAACTATCAAATAATATCGTTGCATCAAATACCCC
>NW_011500226.1:65876-69504 GCF_000495115.2 Populus euphratica | reverse complement strand
TGTTGGGTTGCCTCCCAGTAAGCGCTTTTGTTTTATGTCATTGGCTTTACATGTGGCATGCTCATTCTTCATAGATTGGTTCAGCTAACTCTACAGAAGCGGTGAGTTCTGTTATCCAACCTTCATAGAAAGGTTTCAAGCAATGCCTATTGACTTGAGTACCTTTTGGTTTCTAAACTTGTAATTTCAATTGCACCATAAGGAAAAACATTAGAAACAACAAAGGGTCCAATCCAACGAGAGCGCAACTTTCCAGGAAAAAGTTTCAAATACGAATGATAAAGAAGAACTCTATCTCCAACATTAAACTCTTTTCTTATAATCATTCGGTCATAGAGACTCTTAATCTTTTCTTTGTAAATCCTTGCATTCTCATAAGCATCATTTTGTATTTCTCTCAATGTAATTCTAATCTTTTTGGGCACTAAAAAGATTGGCGCCACCCATTCACTATCCGTGATGGGGTAAATGACTTATGCATCATAGAGGATAATTTGCAAAGCTTCTGAGTCATACACGTTTTGGGGAACATATATACGCCTCTCCATCTCTTCTATCTTGTTAAAATCATAGTCATAGCTCAAAATTATGCTTAATCCATCCTCGCTATCAAAATCACAAACTTGCTACATACACTTATCAACTTGGTCATAACATGTGATAGAATAAAGATTGCTATAAGAATATGTCATTGCATCATGGAAATCAAATTCAATCTTTTTATCTCCTACTTACATAGGCAAAGTATCCTTACCACAATCAATTTTTGTATTGGCAGTTTTCAAGAACGGTCTCCTAAACAATATAGGAGTGTTGTTTAATGAATGACAAGAATTATGTTACATATCAAGAATATAAAAGTCACATAGAATAACAAAACTATCAATCTTGACTAGGATATCTTCTATCACACCAAGTGGGTAAACAAAACTATAATCTGCAAGTTGTATTACAATGCTAGTTTTATTTAGAGGCTCAAGACTAAGAGAATCATAAATATGTTTAGGCATAACACTAATAGATGCACCTAAATCGCACAAAGCCCTTTTGAAATTAGCATTAGCAATAACACATGGGATAGTAAATGCACCAGGGTCTTTTTGCTTCAAAGGTATATTCTTTTGAACAATAGCAGATACAACTTCACCCATAGTTACCATTTCATGACCTTTTAGTTTGAAAACTCTCTTGGTAGTACACAACTCCTTTAAGAATTTGGTATACTTGGGAATTTGCTTGATAGCATCAAGTAAAGAAATGTTGAGTTCTACTTTTTTATAAACCTCTAGAATCTCTTTTTCTTTGTCATTTTTTTTTGACCTAGAAGAACTCATAGGAAAGAGTGGAATTATTTGAAAACTAGAATTCATTGAGTGAAGAGTTACCTTTGGAGTGTTGGTCGATGTTTCAGTTTGTAGAGGAAGAGGATGTTCCTTCTTTATACACAATTTGGTTTCTATCTCTTCTTCCTCCTCCATCTTAATTTGTTTTGCCTTTTCTCTTCAAATTCTTTCCCACTTTGCAGCATGATCGCACTATCATTCTCTATTGGATTCGGTGCTTGGGAGAGCAATTTTCTATTCATTTATGCTTCCAATTTCCCCACACTTGAAGCTATTTACCCCATTTGTTTCTCCAAGTTATGAATACTTGACCTTGTCTCTTGGTAGAAAGACATGACATTTTACTACAATGTGATAATGTTAGAGGTCAACGTTTTCATCATCTCATGAAGATCATCATTGGATGACAACCCTATAACATTTAAGTTTGTGAATGGAGGGAGTTGTCTTTCTTGATTATTCTATTGGGGTTGAAATCTATAGGGATAGAACTGTCAACCTTGATTGCCTTGTTGAGGTGGGTTTCCATTGCTTAAGTATGGATGATCAATTCATCCGAGATTGTATGTGTTGGAAAAGGGATCATATTTACGCTGGGGCTGTCCGTTGAATGCTCCATCAATTGCATGAGCTTGTTCAATATAATCTTCTTGCATTGTTGGGCACATACCTAAAGCATGTCCTTGTAAAAAGCATATGCTACAAACTTTCACCTGCTGTACATTGCCATAAGCTAAAGAACGTACAAGAAAAGTAAGATCATTAACTTTATTCTCAAGGTTAGAAATACTTATCTCATTTACTCATTTGTTTGCGAAGTCTCCACGGGTGCCAAACTATTTCAAGTTGGCTGCCGTGTTTGAGATCAATTGGCGTGCAGTCTCGGGTGTCTTATCTACCAATACCCCTTCACTTGTAGCATCAATGATACTATGGTCAGTAGGCATCAATTCTTCATAGAAATATTGAACAAGCAGCTGATCGGGCATTTGATGATGAGGGCATTGAATACACAGTTGCTCAAATCTTTCCCAATACCAGGAAATTGTCGAATCCTACATATTCCTTTCCTCATGTTGGTAACTCGAGATGCTAGGAAATTCTTCTCAAGAAAGATCTTCTTCATGCCATTCAAAGTTCTAATTGAACTTGGGAGAATGAAAAAAAACCATGTCTTTGCTGCCCCTTTTAAAGAGAAAGGGAAAGCTTTCAACTTAACTTGTACTTCATCAACTCCATTCGGTTTCATGCCAACACAAACTACATGGAACTTCTTGAGATGAGTATGAGGATCTTCTCTTGCAAGACCATTAAATGTTGGTAGCAAATGTATAAAACCAGATTTGAGCTCAAAGTTGACATTATTGTCGATATTTTTGCACAATGGTTAATTTTCCATGTTAGGAGCAACAAGTTCCTAGAGTGTTTGTTGTTGTGTAATAGCCATATTGAGGTGAGCTTCCTTTCGTAACCTGCGTAAAGTTTTTTCTATTTTGAGATCTAACTACACTTGACTTTAATTAGTAGAACGGGTTACTGACATAAATCATCAAGAAAACTTAAAAGAAACTAATTATACAATAGATTGAAAACAATGCAAATCATACAAAAATCCTACGCTAGAAAACAAAAACTGCCTAAAAACACTAGAAAATAGTGGAATGTGGCCTCAATAGGGTGGGGCTAGTGGTTATTATTTCATCCTTGCCCTACCCCTCGTGCATGAGGGAGGTTTATTCTTTTCTTGGCCATATAGGTTTTTATCGATGTTTTATCAAAGATTTGTCGAAGATTATAGAACTCTTATGCAAATTGTTAGCCAAAGAAGCGGATTTTGTGTTTGATTAAGTATGTAGAGATGCCTATAATTAACTTAAGAGGCGTGTCATATCTATCCCTATCATCTAACCACCAAATTGGGATCAACCATTTGAAATAATGTGCGATGTGAGGGACTATATAGTAGACGTTATACTTGGACAATGAATATGAAAGAATTTGTACATTATCACATATGTTTCTCGTATGTTGGACTAAACGCAATGCAATTACAATACAATAGAAAAAAAAACTTTTTATAGTGGTGTTTCCTTTAGAAAATTTCAGGTATTATTTACTAACCATGCAACTTTGAGGTATCTTTTGAAGAAAAAGGAATCTAAACCTAAATAGATTAAGTGGATCTTGCTTTTTGATATGACCAAAAGATTGATGTCTTCTCTCAAGTGGAGAAGTGTTGGATACAACCAAAATATTGATGTCTTCTCCCAAGTGTAGAAGTGTTG
>NW_011500226.1:63755-65723 GCF_000495115.2 Populus euphratica | reverse complement strand
TTTTAATTTATGGTAAATATTCATCGTATCACGTAAATGAAAGGATTGATTTATGAGTTTGAGTATTGAAATTGAAAGGACAAATAGATAGTTAAACTTAGAAAAGAGATGCTGGTGCAATCCACATTAGAACACTATTCGTTAATTGGGTCATATCTGGAGCTATAAATCTTAGATTTAGGTCTAATTTATATGGATGAAAAGGTAAGACATAGGCCTACAACTTTTATGGGAGTTCAAGATTTAAAAAGCCATTTTAAAGTCTAAATCTTAGTAATAACGTAGAAGTCCGAATCTATCCTGCAGCCTAGACACTATTCAGTGTTCAGCCCATATCTTAAGTTCTAGAAGTCCAAATGACCTTAATTTTTTTTCCTGAAAAATTAAGATAATGTTTTATAACTTTCATATGGAGGTTTGGTTCGAATTTGAGCTGGTTCTCTGCATGAAAGTAAATGATGATTTTCTAGAAAGTCTACCACTTAATGTACGTGTCCAAACTCTCATGCAAATACAAAAGAAAAGAAAAGAAAAAAGAAAAAGAAAAAGAAAAAGAAACAACAATTAGAAAAACAAATAAAAGTGAAAATAAAATAAAATAAAATATTTAATTTATACAATAACTTACCTCCCCGGCAACGGCGCCAAAAACTTGACACGATCAAAGAGTTGATGTCTTATCCCAAGTGCAGGAGTGTCAAAGTAAAATAACCCGGCAAGACCGGGGTCGAACCACAGGGAGGTGAATTATATAAATTACAAATAAAGAAAAAGATTTAAAGAGAATAATAACAGAAAAGGAGTTGAAGAAAGTTTTGGGATGTGATATTGATGTAAGGATTAAACAATAACAAAACATATGTCAAGGTTATAGGATTCACTAATGGTATTTCAAATAAATATAATATAAACTCTTTTTATTACTCAACTAGAAACCACACACAAAGGAGGTTCTAATCGGATGATTTCTCGTTATTAGCTCATTATAAATTACTAACATGATCATATTAATTATCTTATCTAAGTAATACCATACTTATAAATATCATCAAGCATTCATGTTGCTAGTTTATGTTAACAACAAATCAAGTTCCTATCATAATAACGATGTCGGTCGAAGACTACAAAGGATCAAGCATCTGATGTACCATGAGTTATACAACATAAATCTAGATTAACCATTTAATAAGCAAGGTATTAAGAATTAGTAAGATAAAAAGATAAAACATGTTAATAACAATCTTTCTTGGATATAAACATTAAAGTTCATGTTGAGTTTATATTATACCTATTCTAACATCATTGGAGAAACCTTTTCACCTTGACATAATTAACTTAGCTAAAATAAGAAGGAGAAAAACATAAATAAACAATATAAGAACATAAACATAATATAAGCTAACTAAGTATAGGAAAGGAAATGAAAGAGTATAAACAAGAGATTACTATTGCATGAAAGAAAACTTGAACATTACAAAGATATAGAGAGAAAGCAAGAAGATGACTTTGATCTAAAAATTAATATGACTAAATACATGGCAAATGCCTCCTTTTATAGGCTAAAATTCAGAGTTATTGACTGATTGAATAATTGGTGGCCATCCATTGATTTGGTGGCTGGTTTTTGACATTAATGGCTGCTGGTTTTTTGATATTGTGGGCTGATTTTTGATATTGTTGGCTGGCCAAAACGTCATTGCTCACATCAGAATTATAGCCAACTGAATTGTGGAAGCTGTGGGCAATTGTCTCAGCTTTCCATAAAAAAAAACCAGAGCTCATTTGGACTTCTAGAACTCAAGATATGAACCAAAAACTGAATAGTGTTAGAGGTGCAGGACATCTTCCGACATCTTCAACAACTCAATATATGAACCAAAAACCGAATAGTGTTTGAGGTGCAGGACATCTTCCGACATCTTCATTGTTGTTAAGATTTGAACTTGAAAACGGCAGAATTGAGTCTTT
>NW_011500226.1:51887-63370 GCF_000495115.2 Populus euphratica | reverse complement strand
AATGCACTTTTAAGTACTAATCAATAACAATGCACAAACTTTATAACACTGTTTCAAGCACACCATAATTTTTAAAATTCTTATGGATATGCACTTCCTTGTGCTCCACCTATTAGAAAAAATCTTGAAGAAACATTGCATGCATTCATTGAAAAGCAAGAGAGAATCAATACTCAACTTGCTCAAAGCATGACGGATTTTAAAGATACTTTTACAAAATTGACATTTGCTCTTAGTTTTTAAGAGAAAGGTAAGTTTCCATTTCAACCATAACAAAATCCTAAGGGACAATACAATACAAATGCAAATACTTTTGAAAGCCAACACTTGGATCAAGTCAAATCTAAGTTTGGCCATCTCTTTATCCTTGCAATTTAAGTTCTTCAAGTCATCAATCAATCCTTTCATTTATGTGATAGACTTGCATTAAAAATAGACATTTACCACAATTTATAGGTATCTTATATTATTAGATACATTATTATAAAATATATTTTAGTTAAGGAGTTATTGATACTTCAAGTGCAAAATGATGATATAAAACCATGATAAAAATGCACTTTTAAGTACTAATCAACACACAACATGTTGAAGCATGTAATTCATTTCCTATTATTTTAGGATGTTCATTTCTTGCAACTTATAACACATTAATTAATTATAAAAATAGACTGCTGAAGCTATCATTTAGAAACATGACATTGGAGATGAATATTTTCAGCATTTGCAAGCAACTTGGATGTGATAATGATTTACAACAAGTAGATCATATTGAAGAATTAGTTTGTAATGAACTTGAATCTACTTTAAGTAAAACTAAGTTAGATGAATATGAAGATTTGCAAATGATTTATTCTCAAGAAGAAATCACGGATGAAAAAGGCACCGAAAATGTTGATATGGATCTTTTGTTAAGAGTGATATAAGTTTCATTTTATCTCTTATTTATCAAGAACGAGCAAGAGTTAAGTGTGAAGATATTTGATGCAACCATATAATTTGATAGTTTTACCTAGTATTTTGCTCATGTTTTATATATACAATACCTTGATAATCTTTATTTTATGTTTTGAAGATATTTTTTATGTAAGATTCCAAAATGACTAAATTAGAGATACAATTTAGACCATATTCCAATTTGTGTTAAAAATTAATAAATTTAACCTCTAATAGATGTTTTATGCACAACTTGAGTTGTAAAAATCAAAATGAAGTGATTTTAGTGACATTAAAAAATTAACATCCATAACATTTTGTACATATATTGCAAGAAAAAAAATTACAAAGATTGCAGCTTTCACAAACAAGTCTCGTATTTTGTTAGTTTTGATCTTTCATATCCTAATTTAAACTTAATTTAACCACCAACAATACTATTCCATGGTGATCATTTTTCCTTCTTTTTTTATAAGTTTATGGCTCAATATATGGTAATTTCCCAATATGTTCATGTTATCCTAATTGAATCATTTTATTTTTAATAAATGCAAAGTTTTTAATCAATCACTTTGACAAGATTTTCAAGCTAAATTACTAGAATAAATCACTAGACATGCACAAAAGAGAGATGAAGAGCACGAATACGCAAGGGCGGTATTAGGGGGTGGCAAGCAAGAGCCCCAGCCTCTACAAAACATTTTAAAATCTTTTATTATATAATATTTTTAATTTAAATAAATAAACTTTTTAATAATATATATATTATTATATTAATTTTGGCCCCCTGTAAGATCAACCTAACTCCGCCCCTGCGGATAAGGTTTCATTTATTAATAATCGAGACTTTTCGTTAAATTTAAAAACTATGGTCGGCAAAGATAAATAAGCACTAATAATGTTCTATTATAATGAAAAAAAGGATGTCCAGCCATTATTGGTATGTCATTCCTCTTTCGTTGGGTTGCGAGATAGAGCGGCAATACGCAACACTCATTGCATCCTTGTGATCCTCATTTTTGTTCCTGACTGTCAACAAATGACGTTAAAAAAAGGGGTCCTTATCCCAGCAGCAGTGAAGTCAACGTTAGTGCATAACAGTTTTCCAAACCCTAATAATATAAAGAAGGGTCTTCTTGGCTACCTTTCTTTTCCTGCTTGCCTTTCCTCTCACAGACAGCCAATAATATCCTAATTTGCACACCTACATGCTTACTTCAGCCGGCCGTTGACTTGTAGCTTCTGTATTTTTGGTGGATGTGGGCTTGCAGCTTGATACCACGCGTAACGTTGAAGGCTTGTTATTAGTCCGTCCCGGCATCTCGTCTTCATAACTGCCTTTTTGACGTTTCCTTTCCATCAACGAGATAAAAACGGCTTTTTTTTTTTTGTTTGTTTGTTTTAGTACTATACAAAAGTTAGAAATAAGTTTTTATCCTAAATTATTTAGAGTTTATAAGCTCTGAAGTATATTACGTTAATTAATAGGATAAACATATTTGTTGAAGCAGAAATATCAATTAAAAGTATTGTAAAACAAAAAGATACCACTAGCAAAAAATTGACAAATTCAAATAAAAATATCAATAAGATTTTTTGTTAATATATTGCGATGATATTTACCGACTGATTTTTTCATTGCTAAATCTATTAGTAAATACTGATAGAAATATTTTCACGGTATATACCAAAAAAATTACAGTGAAAAAAAAATTAAAAAAGCTAAACACTTTGATGACATGCAAGTTTTACATACGAATTTACCGACAAAATTAGCTCAATAGTAAAATTCATCCATGAATATGCCTTTAGAAAACTTTATTCAGTATGTACCAATGACATTACGAAGGGTATTATAGTGAGATTCAAGAAGGCAAATTATACGGTGACATAACATTTCTACTAACTGAAAAGCCAACAAAATAATTTTGTCAATCAATCCATCGATAATATTTAATTTAAAATCTGACACTCAACCCTCCTCTTCTCTTCCCTCATTTTTACTTCTTCCTTGTGTATTTTTTTCTATAACAAACAACCATCCCCTCCCTCCCAATCTCAACACAATTCAACCTCCCATAATAAATCTAGCAACCACAACACTTGATTTGATGTGAACCTCGTGATCACATGGCCACACAACCTATAGTCCCACACACCTATAGTCAAGATTGATTTAATCCCAGACACCAACATTATTGGAATAAAGTAGAATGACGTCACGAAACTAGTTAATTTTTGATAAGTCAAATTTAGTTTGTTCAAGAACTGAAGAATGCAAGAATCACTCTTACATGTTAAAATTTAAAAATTCAAAAGTAATATTCATCAATGGTTACCAAAATTTAGGATACATGTGTTTAAATAATTCTGAAAAATTAATCCTAATAGATCTATCCTTGTGGGCTGAATTGATCCAGATACAAAACTGACTCAAAAATCCTAAATTGAATAGCCTGTAACCTAATCCAAACAAGACTTGGATCCTAACTAAAAATAGAGAATTAATTAAGCTTAAACAAGCCTTGGACTATAGCTAACAAAAATAAAGGTAAAGTCCATAAGTCCTAAGTCTTTATATGCTTAATGATATTAGAAACCAATATGTCATTAAATACCATCAGTCCTTCTTTCCTTGTGTAGTTAAGATAAATAAAGAATCCTTATAAGAAAAGGATTTTAAAACATTAATGAATTCTTGCCACACTTAAAAACTATGTTACAACCCGTTAAAGATCCTTGTAAAGTTAGGATATTTTCAAAAGAAGTTGTTACATCCTTGTAGGAAAAGGATCTTTGCCAAATAAAAAGTTCACAAGTCAAAAGAAAGTAAATAACAAAATTTATACAGCCTGTTCTAACCTATATCGCAAGTCATTCTAGAACTTTAATTCCCCTAAAAGTTTACCCCATAATAGACATATACCTTTAGAATTTTCTAGTAAAGTTTTAACTCAATCTAGTGGTTGAATTTGGAGTTATGCTTAATAGCGTAAAACTGGATGATGGCAAATTTTAAGCCAAAATCTGAATATGATCTTGCTTGGATTGCATCTTGATTTGTCAACATCCATATTCTAATATAAATTTTATCAAGAATTTTCCACTTCAAGTAAGAAAATCTAGCCTTTTTTACTTGAACACAATTTTAAAATGTTAATTTTTTTACATATTTTTGTACTATATGTATTCAATGTTGTTTCTAGCTCCAACAGGTATGCACAAGTCGATGAAGATTATGATAGCAATGAAATCAATATAGAAAATTGTAATGGAGATGATAATGAGTCAATTGAAGAAGTTGATGACAATTCTGATTAATTTGCAAAACATGAGTGTATTGTGTGCAACTATAATACAATATTTATGGATGAAATTCACTTTAATGTAATGATAATGATGTTAATTTATTATTGAATTATATGAAAATATTTATTTTATTATTCTGATGTGGATTGATGTTATTGTGCTATACATGTAACTATCAATTGAAGTATTTGTAGGATGAACATATAGGATATAGAGATATAATCAGTATATCACACTAATGGAAATACTGATGGGTTGTGTCCGTCAGTATATTCCAGAAGCAATAGATATTGTTCCTCTTATAGTGGACACTATTCATGATGCTCATTACATATGAGTATATCAACGAGCTGTGTTCGTTGGTATATTTTAGAGGCAATGGGTATTGTTCCCCTTCTAAGGTGTTAATTCCAATTAATGGTCATATTTTTTCAATAAAATCACTAATAGAATGATGAATTCCAATGCACTGACAATTAATATACGTAATGACTGAGGCAAATGATTTTTATAGGTTTCCCAATAGAATCATCAACGGAAAGAGAATTCCAACATGTTGTTAATTAATGTATCTTTTATTGTTGATTGTGTACTTTGTTACCAATGGAATAATGGATGAAATAATAAAATAAAATAAAAAACTTGAGAGGTTTTTGAAAATTTTAGTGCGAATTGAAATTTTTAATTTGACTTTACAGACACAATCACCGATAAAATATTTACAAATAATAATATTTAATTATCCATACGAAATTTCATCCATAAAACCTAATATACAAGCTCCACAGGCACAATAAACCTTCATTTTGTTCTCTCTTCTTCTCAGTAAACCTTCATTTTGTTCTCTCTTCTTCTCTCGGCTTAAACTTAGTTCTTCTTTCTTATTTTCTCTTATCTGATCTTCTCCTCTGTCTCTCAAACATCAAGGCCAGAAATGAAGCTTCATTTCTCTCAACAAAATCAATAAGTATTTGTGGGTTAATTTTTTAAGAAGTATTTTCTTTTTATTTTTCTTTTCTGTTGGTTTTTAACAAAATCTTCTCTCTTTTTTTGTATCACACCTCGTTTAACTCTGAAATTAAGCATGTTATTAAAGTAAGAATTTTTCATTCCTTTGTAATTATTTGTTTTTGCATTTTTTTCTTTTTTGTATTTGTTTTTGTTCAATTATTTATTTTTAATCATTTTATGAATTAATAGTTGTGTTGAATTTTAGTTGTTATTGAAATAATTTTTCATTATTTTTTTGAATTTTAGTTATTTTTTTCAAATCTGTTGTTCAATTTCAATTAAATATATAATATTAATTTTAATTATTATTTTGTATTGTATTCCATTTAGAATATTTTTGTGAATATAGGATCACAAGTATTACTTGCTAGAAATAATTGTGTTGAAATGTAGTTGTTATTAAAATAATTTTTTCATTATTTTGATTAGTCATTTTAGTTATTTTCTTTGTTTAATTTTATTGTTAATATTTAATTAAATGTGTAGTATTAATTTCATTATTATATTGTATGTATTCCATTTAAAATAAATTCTTCTAAATTTAGGATTAAAAATATTATCACGTATCAAATGAGAATTTTCTTTGAAATTGAATTATTCAACTATTGGTAAAAATAAAATCAACTGGTCTATGGTATATATGTTGTCTATTTCCAAGATTAAAAATTTTAGATAGCTTCTCGTATAGGGGAGGTGCTGCAGAATTTTTTAATAGAAATTATTTTTTTCCTTATAAATTTCTGTAGATGCCTAAGGAAAAATCAATTATATATCACAAGGATATGATAGCTATGAGTTCTTCTAGCAGTGATAATGACAACCACAAGTTCTTTGGTGTTGACTAAGGCATAAACATCAACTCACGACATTGCCCCATTGAGTGCAATATTGCACTGCCAAGGCAGGGTCTCTTCATAGTGGGATTCATGCACCTATAAATATATGATGTAGTGGAAGGACGACATGTTTAATAATGTTATGAAAAAATAATATTTTATTAAATTTATTTAATTTAGCTTTATAAACATTGAAACTGCCTAAACAATAATGTTGCATTTAAATTGTTGATAGAAATTATATTATTTCAATAGAGTCAGTTTTTCAAACATCCTGAATGCAAACCGTAAGTCGATACATGGTTTTCAAGGTTTAAGGTTAGCATTAACTACATGGAAAAAATTTTATTATGTTAATTCATTTACTTCATTGAAACTACTGAAAAAAAAATTTAAAAAAATTACTACAAGGAAAAGTTTGAATGGGATGGAGGCAATGATAATGTTGCGAGAAGGGTTTAGAAGAATCACGCTGTGACTAGGTAACATTAAAATCAAGATAATTGTTTTATTCCAAATATTAAAATTTTATTTGTCATTTACTTATAGATAATTTATTTGTATCATATACGCTACATGATTTTTGGTACAAGGCACAAAAGAAATCCAAAAAATATGCAAAAGAAAGCAATCTATCAGGCTAGAATGACATAGTAGTTTAGGAAGATTTCAAACCGCCATACATCTTGAAGAATATACAGGCAAAATACATTTAGAATGTGATGTCCACACATTTCATATGAGGGTCATAGTCTAGTGCAGCAAATTAAAGCCGAAGAATTCACGGTTTCATTACCACATACATCGACTTTGTTCTATTTTTTTCATATGCGAAGCAGATGGTAAGATTTTAATTATATTAATTTTTTTAATTTGTTGTTTTATATAAATATATTTAACTAACAATATTTTTATCTTGCAATCTACAATTCTTGAACGTGAATTAAGCGCAATGAAGCTTTTTGTGGAAACACACATGTGAAGTAATGACCGCCAAAAAGGAGTGTAGTAATTCATGGATAACTGAGCTCAACACTTTGTAGTATGTTGGTTTTCTACCTTTTTTTCCTAAGTTATTATTTCCAAGAGACATATAACAACTGGTTGAAAATACGAGGACGATCATTTGATCCACCTGGATATCAATCCAGATTTATGGTTGGAGGTAGGATCATCCATTGGATCCTATAAAAATCGGGTGTTCGAACTCTCTAACACTATGGTCAAGAACTTGTGGATGACTTGTAGTGTTTCAACCGTTGGATACTCGCAATCTATCCCAACCACTCAATCTCTAGAGTTCGCAGCCTTACTAAATCAAAGAGCATAAGAACGTATGACCCATCTCAATGAAAAATATGAATGATTCTCTATGGATAATAAAAAACTCCACCAAGCGATAATGAAGATCAAATCACAGATAGGTGGTACATGTAGATCCTTTTAATGGCCCCACAATCCTAAGAACAACCAACTTCCTCCTTTAGTGTCGCCTCTATTTTTACTTTTATTGTATTTGAATATACTAATATTTAAATTTATAATAAATATTTTATTTTTATATTAAGATAATTTATTTTTAAATATTTAAATTTTATATGAAATTAATTTTTAAGTATTTTTTATTTTTGATATATATATATATGTATTACTGATGGGTTTATCAAAGAAATTATTCCGTTATTATATTTTAAAGAGTTGAAAAAAAGTTATTGCAAATATTAATGCTAATGTTAACTCACCGACCAAATTAGTCCATCGATATATTTTAGAAAGTTAAAAAGAAATTACTACAAATGTCACTATAACTATTAACTCACTGACGGAATAATTTTTTTGTTGAAAAGTTGAAATAATTTTTTCGAACTTTCATAAGACAATCTGTTTAAATTTTGATGTTAGTAATGCCATTTTGTTTGGACAAAAAGATAAGAATTGTCACAAAGTCAAGATATAGTCACCTACTCAACAATTAGTCAACAAATCAATAGTTTTTAATTTTAGCTATATAAGGATACATTTACCATGCATTTAGAGCATCTTGGTTTCCATATCAAGATTATGATGTTACTTCTTTTTTTTATATTTTTATAATGTTTAATCTTACTCTTTTTTTTATATATTTTTATAATGTTTAAGTTTTGCTTTCATCAATCTCTTATTTATACTTTTCATTTCCTTTCCTTTACTTGTATAATCATGTTCTCCTTTTGTTTATATATGTTTCTCTTCTTCATTATATTTAGCTAAGTTTATGATGTCAAGGTAAAAAGGTTTCACTAATAGTGTTAGAATAAGTATAATATAAACTCAATATAGACTTCAATGATTATATCCTAAATAACTTACTATTAACATATCTTATCATTTTCATCTTATTAATTCTTAATACCTTACTTATTAAATAGTTAATCTAAATTTGTGTTGTATAACACCTGGTACAATAAATGCTTGGCATCTTTTATAGTCAAATGTATGGTATAGCCAACACCTATGCTATGAAAGGAACTTGATTTATTGTTAACATAAGTTAGCATCGTGAATTCCTGATAATAATTAAAAATTTAATGTACTTAAATAAGATAATTAATATGATCATGTTAACAATTTATAATGAGATATTAATGACAAATCATCTGATTGGAACCTTCTTATGGTTTCTAGTTTAGTAATAAAAAGAGTTTATATTATATTTATTTTTAATACAATTAGTAAATCCTCTAACCTTGACATTCCTCTTTAACTTATTATTATTATTATTATTATATGGTTAACCACCTCATCCAGTGAAAGTATGTATAACCTTAGGGAAGATCATGACCTCCAAGCCAAGTTTGTATTTTTAGTTAGCAAAATCGAAGCTCCAAAATTAAAAAATAGTGGTCAATTAAAATTTATTCAAGATATTATGTGTCAAATCTATGAAACCAATGAACACTCAACCAATGACTGTCCAACTTTGTCTTCTTTCAAAGAATGTCTCCATGAACAAGCTCATGTTTTAAACAATTTTCAAAGACCCAATCATAACCCTACTCGTACACATACAACCCTAGTTGGAGAAATCATCCAAATTTCAGTTAGAAGAGTGATAATAATAATGCATAAACTTTCCAGCCATCATTCAAGCGTACCATAATTTTAAAAATTATAATGGATATGTACCTTTTTCGGCTCCACCTCTTAGAAGAAATCTTAAAGAAGCATTGCATGCATTCATGGAAAAGCAGGAGACAATCAACTCTTAACTTGCTCAAAGCATAATAGATTTTAAAAATATTCTAGCAAAATTCATAGATACTCTCAATTTTCAGGAGAAAGGTAAGTTTTCATCTTAACTACAACGAAATCCTAAAAAACAATACAATTTAAGTGCAAGCAGCTCTGGAAACCAACATATAGATCAAATCCAATAAGTTATTACTCTTTATAGTGGTAAGGTTATTGAAAAATCAATTCTTGAACCTTATAAAAAAGATGATAAAGCAATCTCTAAGGGTAAGAAAAGGGTTATACCTGAACATTGCAAAGAAAAGACTGATTCCCCACTGGTATTTCTATTTTCTCATGTCATGATCAAATAAAAGAAAGTCAATCATGATTTTCAAATCTTTGAAACTTTCAAACAGGAAAAAATCAAGGATAAAAAAAGCACTGAAAATATTGATATGGATCTTTTATTGAGATTGACAATAGATTTAACATCCGACATCACACCAATTAATGATTACTTTCCCGGTGAATCTTTACTTTCTCTTAGTTCAATGCTTTGGTTTGTTAAAAATATCAATTTTTTTGCTTAAGGATTTTTGGAAACTCACTAGAGTATCAAAAACAAAGGAAAATTTTTGAATGAAGTGAAGAAATTTTATTAGGATAACCCTAACTTATTCAAATATTGTCCTAATCAAATCTTTCGAAGATGCATTTCGAACAATAAGGTAAGTAGTGTCATTAAACTTTGTAATTTCGAGGCATGTGAAAGTCATTTCTCATAAAAAATAATTCCAAAAATCTTACAATATGGATTTTATTGGCCCACTATGTTCAAAGACGGACATATGTTCTGCAAAGCTTGTGAAAATTATCAAAAGTTAGGATTTATTTCAAAATATAAGGAATCTTTAAATAATTTTCTATTGACTTTTGAGACATATCCTCGTGGAGATGTGCATTGTGCATTTCATGACTTATGAATCATTCTAAAAAAGAACATGCTCACCATAGTTTTGGGAATCTGACTAAAAATGGCATGTTTGCTAGTTTTTAAGAAAACTAGATAGGAAGTTTATCCTCGACCCATAGAGGGCGTTTAAGTTGTTCTTGGACGTAAAACTAAAGGAAGATGTGAGCCACAATCATAACTACTTGTACATACACATGTTTTCAAAGAGAGAGAGAGAGAGAGAGAGAAAGACTGCAGCTAACCTATATATAGGTGGTATGATTGCATTTTCAATTTCTCATCTATAAAATCTTATATTCCTTCCCTTCATTTCTATTCAACCCACATTTTCAACAGATATAAAAGTGTGTAGAAATAGAAGGTTTCTCAAGTCATCAAATAAGAAATATTTATGTTTTTAGTGAATCTAGTCTTGGAAAATAAAATGAGTTTTTAGAATTAGCAAATCATCTTGGTTGGGTACTAGCTAAGAGAAAAATTCATTTAATGTGTTGGGAAGGCAACCTTGTGTTAATAGAGGGTGTCAATAGCTGCATTTTTAGGAGATCATTTAATGTGTTGGGAAGGCAACCTTGTGTTAATAGAGGGTGTTAATAGCTGTATTTTTAGGAGGCAGTCATGTTTTGGAGGTCATCCCCAAAGCTTTAGTAAAAAAGGACATTATTTGAAAAACAATTTGAGAGGAACTACAGATCTCCACAATGTCTGATCGAATGAATACAATGTTTAAACACGTTGATGCTTTCATTGCCTTACTAGGTGGTATAGATACATTGGAAGAGATCTTTCATATTTTCTCTTGGGTCTAACTTTACATTCACCATAAACGTATAAATTTGCTCAATGTTAATGACTTTTATGATAAATTGTTGTCTTTTCTTGATCATGTTATAAAACAGAATTTTCTAATATCTTTGGCATGACAAATCATAATCTCTACTACTACTGTTGAATAACTAATTAATCAATTACAATCTTTTATCTCAATAATTAATTCTTCTATAAGTCGAATAGAATGGACAAACTAGGAAAGTCATAAAAAGTTAAGATTGGATTTGAGCTATAATTTGTAAAAACATGTTTCTTTTGGTTTTATTGATAACATAATATTTTACTGTTTTGTTATCTCTTATATTTGTTTAAGTGTGTTTCAGGTTTATTAATGTTCATTATTTTAGGTGATATCTTCTATACTCTATCTTTCT
>NW_011500226.1:22735-51873 GCF_000495115.2 Populus euphratica | reverse complement strand
TGCCTTACTAGGTGGTCTAGATACATTGGAAGAGATCTTTCATATTTTCTCTTGGGTCTAACTTTACATTCACCATAAACGTATAGATTTGCTCAATGTTAATGACTTTTATGATAAATTGTTATGACAAAGTAAAGGAGTTCTTTTGTTAAAGTGACACTTGAGCCGCATCTTAGTAAACTTTCTTAACAAGGTCTATCAAAATACTTCTTGAAGTATTCAGGTTTACAAACTCTCGCATTGTTATCGCTTGATTCTGTTTATATACTCATTTAACAAGTATTCTTAAACCTTTATTTTCACACACACACTTTAACATATGATTGTAATTTGCATATTGGATTATTATATTATTTATGTTCTTTTGTTGAAGATAACAACTAAGAGAAAAAGATAATATATAATTTGTAAAAAAATAAAAAAACAAAAAACAAACAAAAACAAAAACAAATTGATAATATTGATGATAATAAAAATTTTGGTTTCGTAGCTTTCCTAACCTAAGCAATTAAATCTGAAGGGGTATTTTAACACCTAATACCCTAAAGTCAACTGACTTAGGAGCTATTGACCCAATGTTTCTTACATGGGTTAAGGAGAAAAGCTTAAAGGAATCAAACATTGCACTATCTACGTATCAGTATCTGTAACCTAAGTTATTAAGTTTGTAGGGATGTATCAACACCTAATGCCCTAAGACCAACTGGTTTGAGAGTCATTAGTCGAAAGCTCATTACATGAGTTAAAGATACATTGTGTTTTAACTTATCTGTATATATATTAAAGAAAGAAAAAAGATAACAATCTCAACCCATGAAAGTTAACCTTAGAAAAACCTTAGAACAGAATATTGTTTTCTTCCAATACTGTATATATATTAAAGAAAGAAAAAAGATAACAATCTCAACCCATGAAAGTTAACCTTAGAAAAACCTTAGAACAGAATATTGTTTTCTTCCAATAAAAGACTCATCAGCAGATATATATATTTAACGAATTTGTTTATTTGGACAGATTAATGGAAGTTGAATGATGAATGCCTTACTTTATGGAACTTGAAAATTATTTTTCTATTTTAAAGATTTGATTACTATGGACTAGTAATAAGCTAGTTGGGGGTTGTGATTAGTACTTAAAAGTATATTTTTATCAAGGTTTTATATCATCATTTTGCACTTGAAGTATCAATAACTCCTTAGCTAAAACATATTTTATAATAACATATCTAATAATATAAGATACTTTTAATTTATAGTAAATATTCATCTTAAATGCAACCTATCACATGAATCAAGGGATTGATTGATGAGTTTAACTACTAAAATTGAGAAGATAAAGAGAGGGCTAAGCTTAGAAAAGAAATGCTAGTTCAATCCAAACTAGATCACCATTCGGTTATTGGATCATAACTGGAGTTGTAGAACATGGATTAAGATCTACACTATATGAATGGAAAGCTAAGACATAGGCCTAAAACTTTCATATAGAGTCCAAGATTCAAAAATGTTGTTTTCAAGTTCAAATTATAGCAACAACGTAGAAGTTTGAATATGTCCTGCAACTTAGCTACTACTCTGTTTTCAGCCTATATCTCAAGTTCTAGAAGTCCAAATTCACTGATTTTTTTAGTTAGAAAGCTGAAATAATTTTCTAAAATATTTATGAAGAAAATCTGTTCGAATTCTGATGTTAGTAATGACATTTTGTTCAAACAAGAAGATAAAGATTGTCACCAAGTCAAGATATGGCCACCCACTCAACAATTGACCAACAAATCAATAGTTTCAATTTTTGGCCTATAAAATGAGGCATTTGTCGTGCATTTAGGCATCTTGGTTTTCAGATCAAGATTATTTTCTTATTGCTTTCTTTATTTGTAGTTTTAATGTTCGCTTTCTTTCTTTGTAGTTTTAATGTTCTAGTTTTATTTCATGTTATAGTTTCATTAATATCTTATTTATATCTTTTATTTCCTTTACTATACTTATATAATTATGTTCTCATCTTGTTTATTTATATTTATCTTCTTTATAATATTTAGTTAAGTTTATTATGTTAAGTTGAAAAGGTTTTACCAATGATGTTAAGGTATGTATGATATAAACTTAATATGAACTTCCATGCTTACATCCAAGAAAGTTTGTTATTAACATGTCTTATCATTTTGATCTTATTAATTCTTAATACCTTACTTATTAAATGGTTAATCTAAATTTGTGTTGTATAACACTTGGTACAATAAATGTTTGATCCTTCATAGCCAACCGTATAGTATAATCTACACCTATGCTATAAAAAAAACTTGATGTGCTGTTAATATAAGTTAGTATCATAAATTCCTGACAATAGTTAAAAGTTTGGTGTTACTTAAATAAGATAATTAATATAATCATCTTAATAATTTATAATGAGCTATTAATGGTAAATTATCCGATTGGAACCTCCTTTATATTGGGTTTCTAGTTGAGTAATAAAAAGAGTTTATATTATACTTGTTTGAAATACCATTGATGGATCCTCTAACCTTGACAACTATTTTTATTATTGTTTAATCTTTATATTAATCTTACATCTCAAGATTCTCTTTAACTCATCATCATTATTTATAATTTATATAATTAATTTTCTTATGGTTCGACCCCAATCTTGCTGGGTTATTTATTATTTCAACATTCCTATACTTGAAAAAAAATATCAATCTTTTAGTCGTGCAATCTATCTAATTTTATAGTTACTATGAACCCTAACTAATCTTTAGATATTTTTGGGTAAAGAGCTGGTTATATTAAAAGGAAGATGAAAATCAATCTCAAATATTATACTAAAATAAGCTACATTATTATTTGATTTTATAATAAAAACACCTATTTTACCTAAACTAAATACATATGTTTATTTAGAAGTAAGAATTCATAGGATAATGATTTGGAATTTTAGCTTGACAACAAAGTTTAACCCATGTTTTTTTTCTTGATTTGGGGGCAAGATTTGAAATAACAAATAACATAGATTTAAATTGGTTTTTTTAATTATCTAATTTATATTAACCCTCTATAAATTAATTATTTTACCATGTATATTCATCATAAATTATGTAAATATTTTAACCACCTTAATTAATATAAATGAATAAATTGAACATGAAAAGAAAAAAAATTATAAATACATTGTGAATTTATTAAAAACTGCATACATTTGCAATTCAAAATTTAACAAAACAAATCACAAAAGATTTTTAACAACAAATAAATCACATATGAGATTAAAGTTAACCTTTTCCATTCGTTAGATTGGTTAGATTTGGACCGAAGAGGGTGGAACTTGAAGAAAAAAAGGTGCTGGAAAAAAATAGTATAAGCGAGTGTGTTACACGTACAGGACAACCAATCTATAATGAAGTGCCTTTTTGTCACACATCATCGAGTCTTGGGATGCATGGACCACACTGCATGGTAGGCAACTTCTTCCTCTTCCTTACCACCCTCCCTTGAGATGGAAGATCGACGGTTAAGAAGTTTAAGTCTACTGCTAGAAAATTTGGATTGCTATTGTTTTTTTTTGTTGTTTTTCTCGTGCTTCATTACTTCTCTTTTCTATATTTTTTGTTTGACTAGATTTTATGGCAAGAGTCTCTCTTTTCCAATCTCTATGTTTACAATATCTTTGTCTGAATATTTTTTTTATTTATAATGTTTGTGATCCCTTGCAAAATAGAATGTTAGTCAATTATATTGTTTCCTTTTTTACCATGGATTCTTAATTAATTAATTAATTTTTCTTTTTCTAATATGTAGAATCTCTTTCATTAATTTTCAAATTTTGTTTGATACTATTTATTTTTCTTCTTCTGTTTTACATAATCTTAATTTATATTCTTTGTTCCTAATCACCTTAGGCTCTTTTTTTTTCCTTCTTATTTCACTTTCTAAACTCTCTTCTTCTTCTTTTTTGTTTTCATCATCATAAATTAGATAAAATTCTAAAATTTAAATTGGTCTAAAAATATAATTTTTGAAAAACAAGAGAAAAACTGGGATAAAAAAGAGGATATTCACGATGTCCATTACTAACAATCTCTACACTATCCTCTCTTTGACGACTCCAAAGACTTGCTTTCTCAATATATATTGAACCAACACACTCACGTTGTTTGTTGTATCGGTGGCCCTATATAGGAGCGCAATTTGTTCTCACGGTGGTACAATTTCTCATCTTTATTCATCATGGAGGCCAAAGAAGAGACTCAAGTTAAAACAACCATGAAAAAAGCCCTTCTCATCTTCAACTGCCTCGTACTATCCATAGGAAACTGTGGTGGTCCTCTAATAATGCGCCTCTACTTCATCCATGGAGGCAAACGTGTTTGGCTCTCTGCCTGGCTTGAAACGGGCGGTTGGCCCATCATTCTAATCCCCATTGCCTTGTCCTACTTTCACCGCCGTGCAACCGACCCCACCACTAGACTCTTTTATATGAAACCTCCTTTGTTCATTGCTGCCGCCACCATTGGTGTCCTTACTGGTCTGGATGACTATCTTTACGCTTATGGTGTAGCCCGTCTTCCTGTTTCAACTTCTGCTCTGATTATTGCAACACAGTTAGCTTTCACAGCTGGTTTTGCTTTCCTTCTAGTTAAACAAAAGTTCACTTCTTATTCAATAAACGCTGTTGTTTTACTGACTGTGGGGGCTGGAGTATTGGCTATGCATACAGGTAGTGACAAGCCTGCTCATGAATCGAGTAGAGAGTATATACTGGGTTTTATCATGACGCTTGTAGCTGCTGCTCTGTATGGCTTAATCTTGCCGTTGGTGGAATTGACATACAAGAAGTCCAGGCAGGAAATGAACTACACGCTTGTGATGGAGATTCAGATGGTTATGTGTTTGCTTGCTACTGTCTTTTGTACCGTAGGGATGCTCATTAACAAAGACTTCCAGGTTGGTTTTTCTAAAATATAATCTTTCTATTCTCAGTAATAGCCGTTTCTCTTGCCGGCCTTCTAATTATTCCATTCCATTCCATTCTATAGACAATAAGGAGAATAGATCAGCGAATAAAAAGCTGGTGGAATTTTGGTTTAGAGTCTATATATATTCAGAATATATTATTGCTAAAATCATCATATAGAATCATGATAAAATAAGAATTTTCCTGTAGAGTTTAGATTCTACATATATTCTGGATTGAAAAAACAACAACTTATCTTTACACCAGCATGGTAAAATAGGAATTTCGGGCATGGCTATGGCAAGTGTTCGAGTAGTTTTGCCGATCCATGTGTTTTTTTTTTTAAAAAAATGTTTAAAATCCGTCATATGGATGTCACTTGAGGTTTTTCTCTTACAGGCGATTCCAAGAGAAGCAAGAAACTTTGAGCTGGGAGAAGTCAAGTATTACGTAGTGCTGGTGTGGAGTGCAATTATCTGGCAGTGTTTCTTCTTGGGAGCCATAGGAGTCATCTTTTCTGCCTCCTCTTTGCTATCCGGTATTCTAATCTCTGCTCTCCTTCCGGCCACTGAAATCCTCTCAGTTATTTTCTTCCAAGAGAAATTTCAAGCAGAGAAGGGTGTCGCTCTTGGACTCTCGCTATGGGGCTTTGTTTCTTACTTCTATGGTGAGATGAAAGAAAACAAGAAAAAGAAACTAGCAGCTCCAGAAACTTCGATGGCTCCAAGTAATAATCCGGCAGGAAATGCTTGAGCGTTTGTTGCAACAGTGCTGTAATAGCCAGATTTTTTAAAACGCATTCATGTTCATCGCAATGAGAGCCTTCATTTCGGTTCTCACCTCTTCAAATTTCAGACTCCATATATATAGATTTTTTAAAACGCATTCATGTTCATCGCAATGAGAGCCTTCATTTCGGTTCTCACTTCTTCAAATCTCAGACACCATATATATTAACATGAACAAAGGAACTGGCAGAATCAACTCTATATATGGTCGGAAAAACAGAGTAATTATCCACCAATCCATTTAGATCATGCCATTCCAGATTCATTTTTTAAAACTCCTGTCTTGAGAAAGTGGCGAAGTTTCCTTCAAGGTTTTTAAACTTGGTTGCAACTAACCAAGGGGATTAACTGAGTTCAAAGAAAAAAGGAAGACGAAGAGGTTAAAAATCAGACAAATAGTAAATTATTCCCAAAACGTGGAGGACGAAACTAGGTTACCAAGTTGATTGTACTTGAACTGAGAGCGGCAGAAATTATGCTTTTAGATGGACAAATACCCCGTTCTGAGATACATTGGAAGCTTCTCACTGGGCTCCAACCGTCTGAATTACAATGGACAATCTTAGGTCAGATTAGCATGTTCATGCTCTTGTATACACCATGACCCTCGTATAATTTCAGACAAAATACTTTAAAAAAAAAAAGAAGGTATGTATATCATTCTGGCATATTTAAATCACCGCAGTCATGAGCAAGGCCCAGCTCCGTGAGGTAGTGTCCCCATTATTGGTAAAGCAATCCCTTCATGTCATCCACCAGCATGGGTGAGAGAGAGAGAGAGGCTCCAATAGTATCCATCTCTTCCATGATGAAGCATGCCTGCCCATCAAATAGTGTATTTGTTCATTCTTCCACACCTACAACGACATCATTTGCATCGAATGGGGAAAAAAAGTGTACGTTTTTTGTTCCGCTGCTTGCAAGTAATCTGAATCTTTATCCCTACTTCATACAAACCTATCACGGTATTACTATGGAGAGCAGAAATCAACGTCATTGAGGCACATGATAAATTAACGTGGTCAACTACGAACAACTTTTAATCAATTTCTGGATAATATTTTCCGTGCCACAAATAGGTACAAAGCATTATAATCAATAACTATCATCGGTCCTACATTTTCAAGCACAACCATCAAATGTAGAAACGCTTCTATTTAAGTGTTAGAAATCGGTACCTTCTATCTATAAAAGTAAAGCTCCACAACAGATGACAGCATAATTGGTGCATGTATCTCCAGCAGCCACCGTGAGTCAGCTTTCAAATCATGGTTTTGTTAAGGAACAGCAGGATTAGCATGAGCATAGAAAATTTTAGCATAAACCTAGGATCCGTCACCCGTTCAAGAAGTTGCTGCCACCTGTAAGTTCAACCAGTACATAGCTGCTGATAAAGCCTGTTATCCAATTCAGGATGTTCATTACAGCAAGAACAAAAAATTTACCAAATGAGCCATGGATGCAGTCAAATATAGGGCCAATTGATGAATGATTGTCCAAATTAAAATTTTACAAAACAAGAGCAAGAAAAGAACAAAGCCTTCAATTGACAAGCACTACTGTAATGGTACAATTCTGAATTTGTCTCCAAGACGATGGTTACAAGTGTTTGTGGTCTCATAAACTATTCAGTGATAGTAAGGTAAGCTATTCAGGCATAGGTCCAAATACTTAGTAGTCATATACAGACCATGATCTCAGTGTGTGAGAGCATGAATATGCAATTAGAATGAAGCCTACTCCTTATCCATATGGTCTTCATGGGCAGCAATGTTGCGAGAACATGAAGCAGTGGATAGCAAGCATATTCTGAAGAACAAACAAGTCTTACCAGTTTCCTTCATTGAAAGTGTCATTTTCATTTTTTATCTCTTCCTTGGCAAATTCTTCCAAAATAGCATGTTGGCGCTCATTAATTGCACTAAAATCACAATAAAACGTGAAAAAAATATTAGACATTGCATCTTGCTGCATATTCTGCAGCAAATAACATCCAAAAATACAAAGTTATTGGATACATAGAAGTAAAAAAAAAACATTTAGAAAGAAAATGAATACATAAAACATGATTGGAAAATAGACCAATATATACTGTTGGATCTTCCAGACCTGATAATTGTAAAATTCACAGGGCGTTCTGAGAGTAAAAAAAAAAAAAAATCATATTTACAGTCACAATTTAACAATAACCTCTCTGCCAGAAGGTGCTGCACATTAAAACCACATTCTAGGTGCCAGGCCAAGCAAGGTCCATGTATTTTGTGTTCAGGTGCAAACTATAATTTCAAATAGAAACAGGACATGACATTATACAATATTTTACTTTAAAGACTACTTGGTTGAATTGAAAAGGCTTACATGGGGAAGTTAATGCAAAACCGCACATATTGATCTCCATGATCTACAAGAAAACCATGCTTTGATAGACCTGCAGGAAATTGAAATTGTAATCATATTTATTGGAAATCTAGCAAGAATAAATTAAAGCAGGATTTGGATATCCAATGTACCTTTGCCTCTTAGTACCACAAGTTGACCTGGCTGAACTCCCTTTGGTATCTGCCGGTGAAATATAACAGAGCATAAAAATTGGTGCTAAAATAGTGGAGACACGTCTAAAGCTTACAAAAACAAATAAAAATTGGTGTGATATAACATATATATTAAAAAAAAGAAGAAGCAAGTTTAGATTTCAGAGAGGATGGAAACTGGGAAATGGTATTAACATCACTGGGTGTAGCATGGAATTTGAACTTACGAAATCATGAAATATTACTATTTAATATGACCTAAAATTAAAAAGACTATTCTAACAAAAGCATGGGTGAACAATTTGTGCCCCTGTGATCACATTTCCAGATTTTTCCATGGCAATGAATACAAATGATATCAAAATTCAGGGCCAAGTTAGTCTTCATAACATAACATAGGCCAATTTTTGAAAAACTTTGTTCAATTCACTTGCTTCAAATACCAGAAAAAATTAGCGAAGGCTGATACATCTTAAACTGCATGTTCTTTCATAGGCAGTATCCCCAATTAAGCATGGCTCTGGCAGTTCAAGTGAAAACAATGACCAAGTTGAACAACAAAACATCCCTCAACTCATTGGACAATGTACAGTAAAACATTGAAGCAGTTGATTCTAGAATAATTTAAAAGAAATGTAAAGATTAAGTTGGAGGTAAAAGGTTATTACATTTACTTGTGTCTTCCCTGACAATGTTGGTACTTCAACCTTACCACCAAGAATTGCCTGTACAAAAATACAAACCTTGATTAATTGAAAAAAATACTGTTCTTTTGTGTCCAAATTCATAAAACTAATATATGGTACTTATTGCTTTGATCAGAGTGAAGGATTCATGCTGATCAGGGTGGAATGACTCAACAAATAAGAAATGAAACACTAATTTGAACAAATAGAAACAGTATATTTTGATGGTGGGTGGAACAAGTACACTTGAAAGTGCTGCACCAAGTCACATAGATAAAACAACAAAAGGACACATGCTCAACAAGAATTTTGCATAGGATTTCAGTTCTCACTTGTGTAAAACTAATATTAGCATCAACATAAACATCTGCACCTTCTCTAGAAAAGACAGGATCATCAGCAACCTGCATTAGCACAGCAAACTTAATTTCATAAAGCATCGGAAACAAGAACTCTTAAACGAATAATGAACATTATGTTTTTGGAAACAGCCATTGAAGGTAAGACTTTGGAACACGTTCATACACTATATTCCAGACAATGGTGTTTGCAGCTAGCACCACATACAGACTCTTTCCATCCTGACTAATTTATTCAAAAGTTAAAGCAACTTTGTAGATATAACAGCTGACGAGAAAATCCTACAAATGAAGTTCTCATGCCACAAGAATCGCAGATCAATGGAGGAAGAAGACAGCGTAGTGCAAGCCTAGGAAATCAAATAGAGCAAGTCTCCAAGCAGATTCCTATTGAGGATTCATTAGTCAATTTTCAGGTCCTGCATCAGGTTCGGACTAATAGGACATACTTAAATCAACACAAAGCCTGCCTTTATAAAATGCTAATATGGTCCCTTGTATAAAATATAAAGGTTGAAATGAAAGATAGTTCACTGCATGAGAGAGGAAATTTAACTAAAGGTAAGGATGTGCCTTAAGATTAATGAATAAGTTGCCAGATCGACTTCCCCGTCCCCCTGTATTACCAGCTTCTGGCACACGGATCGTATCTCCAGAACCCACACCTAATCCATTTACAAAAAGAAATTGGAAAAATTACATATACAGATGAACTTCAATAACAAAAAATAATAATTTTTTTCATGAAGATAGATGATATGCATCAAGAAAGTTCTGCACAAAAAAAAAATCATATGTTGTTGACTTTGACTTTGGATTGGACTCTAATGCTTAAAAGTCTGCATCCTCAGCTTAATTTCTCAGTTTTTTTTTATAAAGCTATTCATTTAGACACCTTTTGTTATAGATAGTTTTTCTTTAAAAGACTGCATAGTGAACCATAATGATGCATTTTCTACCCACAACACATACAAGCAGCATCATTAACAGAACTTCCCAACACAACCCTACAATTTCATCAATCACAAATTTAGCGTTTTCACAATACTGCAGTTAGTCTTCAATGTAAGGACATTGAGCAAAAGGGCTCATTTAGCCAACTATCTATAGGAAACAGCTTTAAATATTATCAGAAGACAAACTAAATGAAAAAATTATTAACCTCCTTTTCCTCCTATTATTGAGTGGTAAAAAACTTAAACTCAGGTCCCAGTACCCCAGCATGGTTTCATTAATCACATGAATTTAAACAAACCTTCTGGTATTGTAACTTTAACATCCTTAATGCCTTCAACAACCCCTGATCCTCTACATAACATACAGTGTTCCTGTGAAAATGGATAAATCATCACCAATAGTTCCAAAATAAAAATAGAAGTTAAACTCTGGAAGTCATGTCAGACCTTAATTATCCGGCCCAAACCTCTACAATGGCTACAAGTTGATGTAAATGGAGGAATTGTAACCTGGATGTAAATTTGGGGGTTAATAGACACAAACAAATAGATATAAAATTTCCAGCCTTCCTAAATAGCAGAAAAGAAAATTATTTTCACAAAAGTGGGTCATTACAGCATGGTTTTTATCCACTAATTATAATCAGAGTAGATCCTCAGAACACTTACTTTCCCCACACCTCTGCAAGTAGGACAAATGCTTGCTTTGGCATTTGCTGGATAGCCATGACCATCTACATCGTGTATTTTCGGATTGACAGGAAGGAGGAAAATCAATCATTTATACTGGGTAAAGAAGTTTCAATAGACTTTTTGAAAGGAGAACGGATAGCATAAAAAAATATGAATTTCAATCATGTCTGATTTTTTCCTTTTTCAATTTTAACCTGTTTTGTCTGTCTGCCGAAAGAAATTTCACTCCCAGCACTTTTCAGGAAGTGAAAAAGAACATTGTAACCCTATGTTTAATGTGCAGAGGATATCTGAGTTTGATTTAAATTTTCACCGTTGAAAATTAATAATTGTCCACTGATATCTTGAAACAATTAACTTACCATATGTTTCTTTTTTTAGATAAAAATTCACAAATTGAAATTTCTGTGTCAAGAATGAAAAAGGTATAGGGGTTTCAAAAGATTTATTCACTACTGCAGTGCTTTTGTTGCAATTAAAAAGTAAAGAAAAAATCTACTGTTGATTCATGTTCACAATGAATATGCATGAATGACCTTTGAATAGCCAAGCTTTTTGCAAAGATAGAAAAGAACTATTCATTTACAGAAAAGCCTTTTGCTGCTAGATTACCCAAATTCAATTATTCCCAGAAAATAATAGTTCTACTCACCACAAGAATCACACGGAACATATGCATCAAAAGTCACATGCTTTGTGCATCCTCTAGCAGATTCAGAAAAGGAGAGAACTAGGTCAACCTATGAAATATGAAAATACAACACGAGTTTTTAGCATGCAAACTATATGTCAGTTCAGAACAGGCATTGGAAATTAAAGGCATGAAAGAAGTTCACCTGAATATCAGATGCAAAATGATTGGCCTCATCTTCAAAGATCTGCAAGAAATCAAATGTGTTGTGGTTTCAGTTATTGGACAAGTGAGAGAAACATACTACAGGAAGATAAAGGATATAAACTAGTACAGTGTACCTCAGAGAATATTTTATGGAATGAATTAGAGAAATTAGTTCGATAAGTGTATCTAAATCCCCCTGCATCACCAGCACCATATCTAAATCCCGCTGCATCATCAGCACCATATCCCTCTGCACTATCAGCACCATAATTGAAACCTCCAGTACGCATCTTCATCAGAAAATATGATCCATGAAAAATAAGAAGAAATCCAGTTAGTTTAAAACTATAACAGAAACACAAACTCCAATGTTCAGACTAATTATTGCATAATAGCGAAGGATAACCAATGCTGACTGGCGAGTTTGAGCAATTTAGAAATTCAACAAGCTACCAATATTAAAAACCAAATACATAAAAGTAAAAAAGAAGCTTCTTACCGCATCATATTGTGCCCTCTTCTCAGAATCTTGCAGCGTCTGACATGAAAAAATAAATCACTTAAATTTCAGCAAGATCAACAACCATTTTAAAGTCTGGTAATTACAAGTTTTTCCTCATCAAAAAAATACTAACTTTGGCAGTTAAATAGTGAAAAATAATCACTTAAAATAAACATTAAAAGCGAAGATAAGAATAAACATTTTTGCTGATGAATTAATGGTATGGACCTCGTAGGCTTCCCTAATCTCTTGAAATTTCCTTTTCGCACTAGCACTATTTTTATTTGCATCCGGATGGTACTTCTTTGCAAGCTGCAAATACAAAGCAAAGCCAACCACTCAAACAGAAGCTTGATGGATCTCTAATACTCCAATTAACAAGTGAAGTAAGATGCAGGACATAAAATTCTCAAAATCACTCACCAAATGAAAAGCCGTTTTGATATCTTCTCTGCTAGCATTTTCAGAAACACCAAGAATTTCGTAAAAACTGCGTTCCTTAGCATTGCAACTTCCTATACAGAAAGAAAGAAAGAAAAAACAAAAGCAAGCTTAGGTTTTGAATTAAAAATAAAATAAAATACTCATAGATAATTAAATTATAAACCTGTGGCATGAATGTATCTCCGTTTAATCAAATGAGTTTCTGTAGTTCTGAAATTAGGAGGTTTGCTAATAGAATGGCCGCAACTGTTCAAAACTTATCAAAGAACAAAAAAATAAGAAAAAAAGCGCAAAAATTAGCATCAGGCTCCACAGATTGTTGCTGCTGCTGCTAAAGCCAAGATTCATTGTATCAGGTTTGTTATTGTAACAGAGAGAGCTTACATCTATCAGAAAACGACGAGACTTTTCGAAGGCGATCCCCACGATCAACCGCGGTGGATGATAGCAAATGCCGCCGGCACTGCACAGCATAAATTGCCATATAACTTATCAACACGAGATAGATACAGCTGCTTTGTTGTAACGAAATTCAGTTGAGAGAGTAATTTATTTTTGTTGTCAATCGAAGAGTAGAAATTTCAAATTTCATTTCACTTACTAGTCCTAGCCAGCTGCAACGTCGCATTTGGAATCGAAAACAAATTTTACAATTCAAAATTAAAAGAACATAAAAGAATAATAATAATGATAATAATCAGCGAAAAAATGAAGCCATCGTGTTTGGCAGGAATCATCGAGTTTCCACCGATTCCATAAATCTTTACAGCTGGAGGTTTAGGGTTTAATGCAATGTTTTGCGTGCTTCGGGGGCAGGCAAGGGGTTTTCCTGTTTGGATAAACTACATTTAAGCCCTTATAAAGTTAGATATATCCCAATAACCATCTCCCAGTCTTAATAACCTTAGTGCAGATCCCGAAGTTTCCAGGCTATTCTAATGGTCGCATCTAATTGATAAAAACTAATGGCAAGTTCACTTTTGGGTTTATATTTTGAATTTGTATAGATTTGAATGGTTTTATTTATTATTTTTACGAAGTTTAAGATGAAAATATGAGGAAAAAAAAGTGACAGAATATAATAATAATAATAATGACTTTCTATTAATTATTTTGGATGGAATGATAATTTAATTATGGATATTAGATCAATTGAGGGTTTTTAGTTAAAGAATTTGGTTTTAAATTATATGGGTTAACTTTCAAAAATTTTAAAAAATAAAATTTTAATATTTTATATGAAAAAATTAAAAAATAAATCATATAAATATTGCTTATACATATTTAAATAAAATAAAGTTTAAAAAATTATTTCAAATTTTTTTTATTTTACAATAAAAAATATTTTGTTAGTATATTATTTTTTAATATTGAAGTATTTAAACCAAAAACAATTTTCTCCTGCATAAAAAAATATTTTTTTCTTATAAATATAAAGTATATATATTAAAAGGTTTTAAATCTCATATTAAAAAATAAAATATTTTTTTAATATTTATATAATAAATTTTAAAAATGATTAATACTCAACTAATATATATATAAGGGTTTTTATCTAAAAAATACATTTAAGAAAATATAGGTCAATCTTAAGTCATAAGTTTTATTGAGTTTTTTTTTATTCTAATTTTTTAACTTATCCAAATTGAACCATTTATTAAGTCGATCGAGTTCCAGTTTGTCTTACAGAATCAGTTTAGATTTATTAAGTATGAATTTAATTTAAAATTAATTGATAATTATTTGATCTATTAAAAAATTTTCAAAGTTAAATGATATTATTTTTTATTTTATTAAAATATCATAATATTTTACTTATAAATAAATAAATGTATTATAGCATAAAAAAAATTTATTTTTAATATAGTTTAAGAAGAAAATGTGAGAAAATGAAAGTGAAAGGCAAGGAAAGAAAAAGGATTTCTTATAGATTATTCTGGATGCAATGACAAAATTTGATTGATTCTTATTTCGCTTTAGTTTAGGATTCCAGTTTAGACAGAATTTAACAAAAAATCAAAATATTTTTCCAGCCATCAATTTTTTATTTTATAAGTTAAATAATATTATTTTTTATTTTTATTAAAATATAAAATATAAAATATAATGATTGAATGAGTTTTTTTATTCATAAATAAATGTTAAATAAATGTATTAAAGCATATTAAAAAAAAAAAAAAACCTCCGGGGATGCTAATAAATAGGAACAAGGAACCACCAAAAAGGTCTGATTCAAGGTTGGAATGGGGTGGAGAAGGCAAAAATCCAGCCTGCCGCCCCAACTTATTGAAATTCCCAAGGCTATGCTACTCAGTAAAGAGGCGAACTGAACCTTTTTTAGGATTAAAATATAGTACGATTACAACGGCGACGTTTAGTTCAGGCCGAACAAGGAAAAGCGAGAGAATTGCTCGCTGCGAAAAAAAATCAAACGACGCAGCTGCTTGTGCTTCCATGGCGATTCGGTCAATGATAACGAATCATCTGAGAAATAACAGTTACTGCCATAAACTTCAATTCGAAGCAAGAAACCTCTTTAAATCTTTATTACCAATCAGTAAAGCCAGCACCAAGTATAAATATATTCATAACAGCAGCAGCAGCAGCCGCCTTGAAACTGAAATTTTGAGACTGAAAAGCCCAAGCAGAGTGCTTCAAGATTGGATCAACAACGGAAACAAGGTTAAGCTCTCCCAGCTCAATTTGATCTCTAAACAGCTCCTTAAATCTAAGCGCTACAAACAAGCCCTTGAGGTACCCTTTTTTATCCTCTGCCGTTTTTGTTCTTTAGGATTTATTTTATATAGAATCTGTTAGTATCTATCTATCTATATATATATATATATATATATATATATATATATATATATATATATATATATATATATATATATATATATATATATATATATATATATATATGCTCACAGATATTACAATGGATGGAAAATCAAAACAACTTTCGCATAACGCCGGGGCATCATGCTTTAATGATGGAATTGATTGTTAAAGTGAATGGTTTAAATAAGGCTGGAGAGTATTTTGAACGAATTACCGGTTCAGGCTCTAAAAAAGCTGCGTCTTTGCCTCTTTTACATGGTTATGTGAAAGAAAGAGATATCAGTAAAGCTGAGAGTTTCATGATCAAGTTGAGTTCCTCGGGCCTCCTTGTGACCCCTCATCCGTACAATGAGATGATGAAGCTTTACATGGCTTTGTCTCAGTATGAGAAAGTGCCTCTTGTGATTGCAGAGATGAAGCGAAACAAGTTATGTCGAAATGTTCTTTCTTATAATCTTTGGATGGGTGCCTTTGGTGAGGTCTTTGAGGTTGCCAAAGCGGAGATGGTTTACAAGGAAATGGTGAGTGATGAAAATGTTGAGGTGGGGTGGAGTACGCTAGCTAGTTTGGCTAATGTTTATATCAAGGCAGGGTTTGTTGATAAAGCTCTTTTGGTGCTTAAAGATGCGGAGATGAAGCTGTCTACTAATGGCCGGCTTGGTTACTTCTTTCTCATTACGTTGTATTCATCTTTGAAGAATAAAGAGGGAGTTCTTCGGCTTTGGGAAGCAAGTAAAGCGGTTGGTGGGAGGATCCCTTGTGCTGATTATATGTGCGTAATTTCATGCTTGGTTAAGGTAGGTGATCTTGTAGCAGCAGAGCAGGTATTTGCAGAATGGGAGACAAATTGTTTCAAGTATGATATTAGAGTCTCCAATGTGCTTCTAGGTGCATATGTACGGAATGGACTGATGGGAAAAGCTGAATCGTTTCATCTTCATACAGTTGAGAGAGGTGGGTGCCCAAATTACAAGACGTGGGAGATTCTAATGGAGGGATGGGTAAAAATCCAAAAGATGGATAAAGCCATTGATGCCATGAAGAAAGGCTTTTCTGTGTTGAAGGTGGAACGTTGTGAGTGGAGGCCATCGCACAGTATTTTGATGGCCATTGCAGAGCACTTTGAGAAGCATGGAAATTTTGAAGATGCAAATCACTATATTAAGGCTGTTCACGGTTTGGGTGTTGCAACTTTACCTTTGTATAAACTATTCCTTAGAATGTACCTCAATGCTCAGAGATCAGCATGGGACATCCTTAAAATGATGGAGAAGGATAGGATTGAGCTGGATGATGAAACTTCTGCCCTTGTTGCCTTGAACTCGTGATTGATGGCATAGATCATTGCAGTAGATTTGGAGATGGCATAGATCATTGCAGTAGATTTGGAGATGGCATAGATCATTGCAGTAGATTTGGAGATGGCATAGATCATTGCAGTAGATTTGGAGATGGCATAGATCATTGCAGTAGATTTGGAGATGGCATAGATCATTGCAGTAGATTTGGAGATGGCATTGGTAATTGAAACCAATGGATGATGCTCCGACCTAGTTGAAATGGGTAGGGTGTTTTCTTTCTTTGCTGAAAAACAAATTCTCTTTCGGATATATTGGTTAATAACTGAAGGTTATGGTTTTAGTGTTACCTGAACCGAAACAAGAATTTTATCTCAAGTTTATTTGGTGCTATATTATATGGTTGGATATGAACGTTTTTATGTAGAATTTATTAGGAGGTTGTTATTATGACTCAATTTCCTTCTAATATCTGTATAGCCATTTCTCCAAGTTGTTCCTCACCAATATTTATAAATGCCTGGCTTTCTTGGTGCTTTGCTTGGCTGGAATCAAAACTCTCACCATCCCAAAACCAATCAAAGCTGTGTTCCATCTTCACCACCACCTCATATCATCACTTCATGGATACAAGGAATTGCTTCTTCGTCATTCCAGCTGAAGTGGAAGTAGGAATCTGAAAGATCTTTGAAGCTTTGGCGTTATTGGACAAAAGAGAGAGGGACACAAGGGTTGTGAAATCCTGCATATGGATGCTAATTGGCCCCTCAAACATTGACAGCATGGATTTCATCCAGGAGTACTTTGTTAAATTACTGTTGCAAATAAATTAAAACAGAAGGGTACAATTGCTCTCCAATTTGGCAAAGCTCTTTTTATTTGCGCCATGCTTAATCATGAATAATTGATGAGTACTTCCAGATGACTTGTTGATGGTGTGCATCAAAGCATGTGCGATCATAGATGGTGCTGAAGGCTTCACTCTTTCAGGTAGATGTGGCTGTCAATATCTCTTGTGTAGTGTATGTTGTGCTCTAGCAATTTATCATAAGGAGTCGCCCCTTCATTGATAATAGAAAGTTCTAGAAAATCATGAAACCAAGCATTAAACAAAGGTATAGTCTCTTCATCAATCAGATTTACATCCAGAATTTCCTCAACCATTCAAGCCCAGATTCCAATCTAGCCATCCACGATGCCTATTGTTTCACCTCCAAAGAATCGTTTCCCCTCGAGACCACTTTCCAGAGTCTTTAGAATCTCTCAGGCTTCTTTTGCAGCCCTCTCTTTCTCCTCCCCTTCCGACACATGTATGCATGATTAGTGACACACACATGTAGTTTCTAGATAGGAAAAAAAAAAAGGAGGAAAGCTTTATATTCTATGCTGCATGTGATCCCTTGTAATCTAATATTAATCAACTCTTAATGCCATCTAAAGTATTTTGAAGGTTCTTGAATGAGAATACAATTAAGTAAAAAGTTTGTTGTGCTTAGCTGCTATTCTGATCTAGATCTAGTAGCCTTTGATGTCATCTATGTAGGGTAAATATTTCTGAAATATTGCATTTTAGTGATTACAACGTTGCCAAATGCATATCCTATTTTCTAGGATGTCAATAGCTTCTTTAATGAGTAGGCAGTTCGCATTTTAAGGGAACCTCTCTGTGGCCCTTGTCTGCTTAGCAGTAACTTCATGTAAAGCTTTTTAGGTGATTGTCAGCGTGTACGTCCTCAAAGAAATCTCCATTGTTCACTTATATCAGAGTATTTACTCTCTGGGTTACTACCTCTCTCACTGAAAGAAGAATTTTTATCTTCTGTGCGTTGCCTGTGATGAACTGCCATGCTAAGTTAGATAAATGATGCATGATGTGTCCTGTTTTATGAGTCAAACCAAAAAAATCTTTTCATCTTTCCTTTTTAATCTCAATTTGCAATGGCTCCGCAAAGTAATAGTGGGACAGTCCTCGATTCCTGGCCTTGAAGTGCTGGTTTTGAGTAAAAGCAGCTCCAAATTTCCTAATTTGTAATTCTGATCTCATTGTTTTCTTCCTGCATCAGTTTCTGATAGTGTAAATTTGTTTGAGATGTTAAAGCACATGCATGAACTTAGGGATACCATTTTCACTAGGTTTACCATCCATGGGACCTTGTCTTTCTGCGAAGGTGATGGTTAAATCCTTTTTCACCAAGTTGTTGTTAACTCTCCCGAATTGTGCATTGTTTGTGATCTTGATTCATTTCTTGGACTCTCTGATGGTGGGAATGTGGAGTACTTTGTAAGTTTATTGCTGTTTCTGTCTATTTAACTGACTGTTAATTGGTATCTTCTAAGGGCAATCATGGATTTTGTTTTACACGGAGCTTACCTTTAAGACAGTGTCCATCAGATCAAAAACAAAGAATCAAGGTGCTGCAACTTCCTGCCAACTTGCAAATGCACTTGTATTTGTGTCACCTGGAAACCAGGTGGGAGCTGGCTCTCCTGAAGAGGACTTGAATCAGCATCCATCTGATAGTTTGAGCTGCATGTCAGAAGAGCATGGTGAATGTGGTTTGGTTGACGCTCTTGCAGTGGCGATTTCCCATGTTAAAGATGTTGGAGCCAAAGAGGAGTAGACTATGTGGACTCACTGGCCCAATAGAGCAGCAGTGTTCATCTAACATCTCAGCTAAACTATCTGTGTAGAGCATTTTGATTCTGCTGACAGACTGACACCACTAACACTGCTCTTCTCCACTGTTTTGTGAGCTGGGAGAGGATTCAAAACAACCACACCCTAACTCCAATATTCAGTGGGTACCGGGCACAAATGGTTATAGAGCAACTTAACCATAGCTGGTAAATATAAAGTCATTTCTTTTCGGCATATTTGACCGTAATTCCTTTCAGCAGTCATGTTCACAAATTAACCCCAATAATGTTTTTCAGGGAGTTGCATGAAAGAACTCGACTATTTGAGCAGAGAAGTAATAATGTCGAAGTTGCACCATAGCTGATGCCCTCGGGATTGGAATGCGACTGCTACTCTCAACTTCCAAAGTGCCACCGTCAATTATGGATCTTGATTCTAAACCTTATAAACAATTGGCCTTTGTTTTCGAACATGAACTGCTGAACTTGGAAATGCGATTTAGCATCTTCTATTATTCCCTCTTTTAAATTTATGTTTGCGCCAAGTTGATGCAGTTACAATAAGGCTACAGGTTTCTACCACTTCCATCTAAAACTGGGTTGAGTGAAGAAGTACGGAGGTGGAAAAGAGCAACCAAGAACTCGTATGCCCTGAGGCTCTTCTAGTATCTGCCGCGCTCATGAAGGGCTTGACATTCGTGTCAGTCATATTATACTATATTTTAAGAGACTTGAAAATACTGTGCAGATATCATGTAATTCATCACACTATAGATATAGTATTTGTAATTTAGATTTTATTATAGATTGTCAGGGATTATGTGGGCTGGTGTTTTTTCTATTTTTTTTTTTTAGTGTAAGTTGCTGGCCTGTGTATGTCAGAGTATGATTGTTAAACTTAAAGCTATTAGATTTGGCTTCTCTACCAGCATTAAAAATCTATAAACAATAAAAGAAAAATTAAAATTTCTGTTTATGTTATTTTTTTTTATAAAAAAAATAAAAACAATTAATAAAAATAAATAAATTAAGATTATTATTTAAAATAATTTTTTTATATAAAAAATAGAAATTTTTTTAAAAAATAATTTACGATGTGTCAGGGGTATTTTTTTTTCAATAATCATATTTATATTTAGGATTATTTAAGGGTAGTTTAAATATTTTTTAAAAATAAAAATTCAAAGCAATTTTAAAAAAATATTTAGAATACTTCAAAAATATTTTTAATGTTTTTTATAGAAAAATAAAAAAAAATTATATAAAAAAATTAATTAGCATATTTTTTTTATGATACTTTAAGAATAGTTTAAGTGTTTTTTATAAAAAAAAAAATAGAATTTTTGTTTAGAATATTTCAATGATAGTTTAAATATTTTTTTAACAAAAAATCAAAAAACAATATTAATTAGGATTTCTATTTAGGATACTTAAAAGATAATTTAAATGTTTTGTTTTAAAAAATAAAAATCATTTATAAAAAATAAAATAGCATTTCTATTTAGAATACTTCAAAGGTAATTGAAATATATTTTATAAAAAATTAAAAATTTAAAAAAAATAATTAAAATTTCTGTTTAGGTTACTTCAAGGATAAAATTAGAATTTCTGTTTAGGTTACTTCAAGGATAATTTAAATGTTTGTTTTTATAAAAAATAAAAACAATTAATAAAAAATAAATTAAGATTTCTATTAAGGATATTTATGGAATAGAAAAAATTTATAAAAAAATTATTGATAATGCATGAAGGATAGTTTAAATGTTTCTTTTAAAAAATAAAAATTAATTATAAAAAAATTAATTAGCATTTCTATTTAGGATATTTGGTCCAGCTTGGGAATTAGTGTTTTATAAAAAGAATTATTTATGATACATTAAGGGTAGTTTAAATATTTTTTTTCAAAACAATTTAAAAAATCATAAAAAAAATTAATTAGTGTTTTTGTTTTGAATACTTTAAGGTAGTTTAAATATTTTTTTATAACAAATAAAAAAATTATGAAGCATGACTACCAAACCCAAGTTTTTTGGGTCAAGCTTAGCTACCAGACATAATGCTTTTAAGTTTGGCATGACTATCAAATTCAATGTTCTTGTATCTAGTTTCACCGGTGCTCTTAGAACAATTAAAATATTCTCTATACTATTAATATTTGTTTTTGCATTTGAAAAAAAATTATTGGTTGTCAAACCCATATATACATATATATACACACACACTTTAATGATAGTTAAATATTTTTTTATAAAAAATAAAAAAAAATATTTAGAATACTTCAATAAAAGTTTTAATGTTTTGTTTTATAAAAAATAAAAATATTATAAAAAAATTCAAATCATTTAATATATTCTTTATACTATTAAGATTTTTTTATATTTAAAAAAAAATTATTATTAACTCGGTACATACTGTCCTTTATTAGTTGGTCAAGAAAAAAAAAAGGATCGCTTGAAGCCTACAACATTGGCACTGTTCCATCGTGGAGAGTTGAGGTCTAAAATGGGGTCACGGCTACTGCAACCCATGCAAGCTAACCTTGGAGCTGTTAGAATTGAGAGATTTGAAGGGCCTTACTGCTTTGAGAAGACAGTTGTGATCATGAGACATAACGAGGGAAGTATGGGAAAGGAAAGGAACCTTCAGGTTTTCGATCTGTTGCGATGAAATGCTAGAAGACCTCGCGACATAAGCCATGGAGGGAAGGGACAAGAAACCAGTGAAAGAGAGTTCAAGTTGTTATAAGGCCGACGCTGCTCATGAGAAGAGGTTCAAGATCATTCAAGAACGCAGCAGCGGTAATACGCATATTTGCAAGAGAGTGTGTAAAAGGTGGACGGCTGCACATTGAAGGTAGCTCCGCCTTCTGTGACCAGGTTTGTCTGTAACCTCCACTCTATTGGATCCCAAACTTTTCTTCCCTTTATTGTTACTGAAAGCAAATCACCCAGCTTTCAATTTCTTACCAGCAAATGCTAGTAATCATGATGATTAACGTCTCCGGTTACCTTAGGGGCAACTGCAGGGGTAGTAAATGGTTAGGATAGGGCACAGCTAATTTAAGCAAAATTTCAACTTAATCACGTGATATGGCATTTGATTATTGCCGTAAAATAAGAGAAATAACTTAGAACAAAGAGGATAGACAAACATGGATAGAGCTGTGTTTAATAATGATCCACAAGATAAAATAAATGTCTTTATATTTGGTTAATAAAGGATAAGTTTATTTTAATTTTAAATATAAATTATTATTTTCACTTTAGTTTATATTTTATAATGAATTTTTTTTAATTAGCTTAAAATGATAATTTCTCCACTCATCAAAATCATGTTATTTATTTTATTTTATTTTATTTTTGTAATCAACATATAAAAGATAATTCATTGTTAAGAAGATAATATAATTAAATTATGATTTGCTAAGTCATTAAATCATTTATCTAAATATATTTAATAATAAAATAAATAATCAAACCAATTATGTCAAATAAAATACTTACATCAACACAAAATTAAAACCGAACATAGTTACAAAATATAAGATAATAATTCCATCATAAATACACATGTTTTGTTATTTTTCAGCCCTCACCTCTTCATTATTAAATCTATGCTTTTTAGAACATAACTAATTTTTATTTCTCTATGATATGTACGGTAATTTTTATTTCTCTATCCTATGTATTTTTTTAATCATTATATTAATTTTTTTAATAATGATATTCATTTCTTTCATAATATAAAATGGTAAAAACATTTCTTCTTATATTTTTTAATTAATGAAAATCACTCTTTTGTTAATTAATTACTCATGTTCAATTTCTAAAAAAAAGTTATTTAGTCTAATTCTTTCATTTTTCTAATTGTTACAAATTACTAAATTATACAAAATAATTTATTATTTATTTTAAAAAATTGATTTTGTCATATTAAATTGATGAAATTAAAAAAATCAAACTATTAATACAATTATATTATTAAAAGAGTGTGTGTGTGTGTGAATGTTCAAAAATTGAAATTACGAAATATTTAAAGAGAGATTTGTGAAAAATTGGTTATTATTTGTTTCTGTTCCTTCTCTCTTTTTTAGATGGATGAAAAATTCACTAAAAATTATTTCCGGGTAGAGACAAACCTTTTTTTTTTTCCTCAAAAACCTATTTTTGTCTTTTATCTATTCTATCCCGAGATAGCTACTTTAAGTTCGGGCACAACCTTTTGATCGAATGGAGTGCTTATATAACTCTTAACTATAATGAATGGCTCCTTCCTGGCCAACAAGTTTTCCTTTACTGAAATTTTCTTCGGAACATGCTAATGCTTAACAGAATGCGACGCCAACAGCGAAAAACCAACTGGAAATAACAAAGAAGCTCAATGCCTATTGTTGTAACAACAGCTCATTCTTTTTATAGTTGTGCTCATTCAGGTCAGAGTAATGACGTGCTCCGATGTCACCGCATCCCGACATGGTGCTCAATTGACAAACATGGTTTTCGCGGACAGAATCAGAAGCATAATGGGAAAAGACCACCAGGAGCCACGCTAACAAGCCAAAGCCATATTCAATTGCCTGCAGGTGCTACTCTATTTGTTCACTTGGCATTTTACAGTCTTATATCAAAGGGCACGGTTGAAAGGTAACAGCTAAGTTTTAGGGAATAAAGCTTTGTTGTTGTACATGAGAAACAAGAGGAAATACATGCAGTAATATTCTCTCTATGCAAAATTAATCTAGCATTCAACTACAATTGTAGGGGGGAACACAATTTTCAAATGTCTCGTTACAAATGAAGCTGCTGCTGGGAAGATTTACAATAGAACCCGCATTTTGACTCTTGGTACATCCAGAGGATGGGTGTTGATCGCTTAACAGATACTTTGGTGCTCAATATACCTCATCTTCTAGACATTTTGGACCACAGGTAAACCACCATGAAACAAAACAGTGCAAAAAGAACCACATGAACGATATGGTTTCCACCATTCTTGATGATACTCTTGTTTAATTTCCTGATGTTGTTCTTCACGCCAGCTTGAGCTTTCATCACAGTCATTTGCTGTCATGTAATTAAAAGCAAGCTTTCAGAAGACAGTTACAGATTTTAGAAATGGATGAATGTTTCATTTATCAATTCCTTTCCTGTAAATAAAATTCAATGTTTCAAGTTTTTTTTTTTTTTTCTTTTTTGAGAATCAATAGTGTCAGTTGTGTGCAGATAATCATCTTCTTCTTTTTTACAATATAATGTGCTATTTCTAAAGTTCAGTACTTTTATCCACCATTTCCTTATCTACTATAGTTTCACATAATGAAAGCAAATGTGCTCGTTTCAAATTAATAAAAAACATGGGTTGATTTTCGCAAACTAGCAATTCAAATGGATATCATAACATCCTAGGAGTAGCGATATTGAGGAAACCAGAAACTAAAAGATGGAAGACTTGGCGTGCACAAATGTAAAATAAATATAAGCATATACCAGAGTCTCTAAGAAATCCTTCTGATACTTTGCTTCTGATTCTATCTCTTGAGCAACCTGCACCACATTATTAAATTAAATCCAACAGAACATAACAATGGAAGGGAACTTCAAACCATTCTGCAATCAAACTGGTGACGTCAGAAAACAATGTTAAATTTCAAACTGAAAGCACTTCACCATTAGCAAAATCATCAACAGCAGTTTTTATTTTTGCAGGAAATGTGCTCAAATTGCAAACTGAAAGCACTCCCCCAGAGTCTTTAAAGCAATCAATCCACCATAATCCTTCCATTGCTGGAACAACCTCATGTGAAACCTTGTTTTGTTTCTATTTTTAATAAAACAATACATATCCAAAATCCAAAAACCAAAATTGACGATAATTTTGTTAAATCCCATAAAAGAACATCTCTAAATTTCACAAATCCAGAGTTGATAAATCACATATATGTTCACCTTTGATAAAGATTATAGAGGATAATCCATCCAGATCCTAGGGTCTCCAATACAACCTTGATTGTCATTTTATTCACTCCACAACTCATCTTTCTGGCGTTCAAAATTAACATTTCAATTGCACTAGTTGTTAAAGAAAAGCCAGTTTTTCCCTCCAATCCGATATAAAACGAGTAGGAATAGATTTCATAGAAGTAAGCCCCGATACAAAATCTTACAAACAAGGAGAAAATTCCTGTGCATAATTCCTACAGCAAGTGAAACTGCCCAATTTTGCAACACAATCAGGCTTATTTTTGCAATTAAGTATTAGAAAACCTAATCCCTAATAAATTACCCCATTTACAGCCCCAAACAAATAAAATTGCAACATATCCACCTTTTACAGAGGAATTGCTTTTCTATAATTAAGCAAGCTCAACAATTTCAACGAACAAGGGCTTACGTTTCTTAATTGCCTAACTTGGCTGCGGAGGCCAGTGATCTCGTCGTCCAAATCCCCATGGATCGGGTCAATCCGCAATTGTATTTCATCAGAGCTCGCCGTCGGTCTCGTGCTAAGTCCCTCTCTACAAAGATTTGGAATACAAAAATTACAAATATGATAAAACAATCTTAAACCCTAAATTTGACGACCATGCAATACCTGGATCTGTAAGAAGCAGCGCCACCGTAAATAGAACCACCTCCTCCGCTCGACCTTGACCCCATTCTTGAAGGAAATTTGACTGGGAGGGAGATTTGCGATAATTCAATTGGAAGAATTGTTGACGTTTTTTAAGCAAGAAATCCTCCGTCGAATTTCTTTTCTTTTCTGGATTTGTAAAGTGGGGACCCGGTGAAGGGAAGAGGCTCATTGTTTCATACGTGGCATATAATTACTGCTTTGATGTGCGTGGCGTTTCTAATACTTTTTTCATTCTTTAGACGGGGAAGCATTTATTTATTTATTGACTTTTATTTTAAATATTTTTTAAAATTATTTTAATATATTAATATAAAATTATATTTTTAAAAATAATTTAATATATTTTAAAATAAAAAATAATTTAATATATTTTAAAATAAAAAATAATTTAAAAAATAATCATCCTTATAATATCAAAAATCTTATAAGTTTTAACATTGAATTTTAAGCCCTTAAAAGAATAGTTTGATGCCTCCTTTTGTATTCTTAGATTACAAGGAGCCTGATTATTAAATAAATAAATAAATAAAAACATCACATTTTTACTATTCATGATTACTGTGACATCTTTTATATTTTACTATGGTCTCTATTAAGCTTTTGTTTTTATTATCAATTTTTTTTGAACCATTCCTTTTAATTTGTTACAAGGAGAAAAAGTTTGGTACACCTACTTTCCTTTGAATTTTCTTTTAACCCCTTTAGCTTTTAAAATTTTTGTTTCAATAAAATAACGTGATTCTGTTTATTTTGTAATTCATATGCTTGATAAAGAATAAAAGGTTGTTGGACCACAAGAAAATAAAGAAAAAATTATTGGTTAATCCAATTTCAATAATAAAAAATTAATTTTAATATTAATGAATTTTTTTTTATGAGAATAGATCCATTAAATTTTTTTTGGCCTTTTTCTATAAAAAAAATATATATTTCAGAGCTCAAGATCTTTAAATTTATGTTGGTTTTTTTATTAGATTTTTTACTAATTTAAATTCATAAATGAGTTTATTTAAATGTTTAGAGAGTTTTTAGATATTTTTAAATTAAAAGAGAACTTTTAAATCCAAAAAACTGATAACTCAACTTAGGTGGTCTATATTAAACCAGTGTAGATGATATGTCATTTGATATTAAATAAAATTGAGACATGCAATATGTCATTCACCAACTTAACAAAAAGAATTTTGATGTGTGAATCTATTATTGTAGGTTCACATATGCATGTCCATTTCTTTTTGGGTCAAGAGTTGGCGAATAAAGCCTAGATTCCTGACTTTTTTTAGGCTTTAATTTTATATTTATATAAATATAAAATAACTACAATAAATTTTAAATTTTAAATTTGTTTTTAAATGAGATTTATGATATCTGTGTTATGGTATTATCATATGTTTTTTTTATTATGCTATTCAAGATTTCTTTTTTTCTCGAAGTTTAATCAAAACTAAATTAAATAAAAAATATTATATTTATAATACTATTTTACTAGATATAAATATTTTTTAATGAGATTCTTGCTTTTTTCAGCATTTTAGCAACCATTTCATTAATTATTCTATATGCTTACAATGCAGTTTTATTTATGTTCATGGTTGCGAATATTCTATGAAAATAAATTTCATCTCATTATAGTTATGTAAAATATTTTTCTTTAAATTTCTTTCATTGTTTGATCAATAAACTATTTGTCTTATACAATTTTTTTAAGAGGGAATATTACATAAATTATAAAAGAAGGTTTTGAAAAAAAAAATTTCCTCCATGATTTTATTTGTTTTCTTTCATGTGAAAGTTTCTTTTATAATTGTATAATTAGTTAACAAATTAAAATTCCAAAAAGTTTCATGTTACACCTGCAAGTAGTATATTTTTTTTTCTAATATATTAAAATTCCAAAAAGTTTCATGTTACACCTGTAAGTAGTATATTTTTTTTTCTAATATATTTATGTAAAAAATATCAAGTTTTTTTTCTTAATACTTACATTTATGGTTTTGGTAAGTTGATGTTTAACAAATATTTATCTTGATGAAGTAAAATGCCTGAAAAAAAAAAAAAAGAATCACATTCATTAGATATGTCATGTTACCATTTTGACTCCTATTTTCCCATGTATTTTAAAAAATAAAATTTTTCTAAAAACAATGTATTTTTAGTGAAGTTCATTTATTTTTTTTCTTTTTTTTGTATTTTTGTTTTTATTTTGTTGTGATAAGATAGATAAAAAACAAAGATAATAAAACTAATAAAATTAAATTTTAAGAAGTGAACCTTGTGATCACGTGATCATGCAACCTATAATTAAAATTGAGATCTAATCTTAAAAAATCAAAAGAGATCTGATAAGAGTTTAGCTGGCCTCAAATTGAGTAATGTGCATCACCTCCTCTGAAGCAAAACCTCGGCTGTTTTACACGTTTTCACCGACGAATCTAGCCGGAAAAAGGCCGCGACAGTCATCGACCAACCGAGCTTCAAGTCGACGATTCTCCCTCATCAGCCATCAACGGTCGTCGAGACCACCACTATCAGAATCCTCATCCTCAGATTGACCAGAATCAACCATCTGTTGGCTGGAATCTCACTGGAAAATTTCGTCGCCACCAATAGTAGCCGCGAGTGAGCCATACCCGCCGCCAGTGGCATTTTCATAAAATTCAGAGAAATCCAAGGGTATTTCAGTCTTTTACCTATACAGTGGCACTCAGGTAATTTTTTATGACTTTTTATAGTATTTTTATATATAAATACTTGTAAATTTTTTGTATGTAAAAAAAACAAAAATAAATTTAAAATAAATAACGACGCGGGTCCAACACCCATTTTATCATATCACTGTTCATGGGTCAAAATCTGATTCTCAAGAATGGATATACCCATTTCTAAGCAATATCAAAATAATTTTTGTCGACATGTCTCTTTTATTTACAAAAAAGGACCGATGTCAAAAATTTAAATACCAAATATGGATTATGTCCATTA
>NW_011500226.1:21424-21863 GCF_000495115.2 Populus euphratica | reverse complement strand
GTACTTTTACACACCTATAGAGCATGCACTTTCTAACTTTGCTTGGATTACCCAGATAGACTGTCAACTAGTAAAATCACATACAACTAAATGAGAAAATAGCCAGGGTTGGTTTGGAATGAACTAGAAGCCATATTCAAGAGGAGATTACATGATAAAAGCAATGAAATTCGATTGAGAATTTTGGCCTTGGGCATATACGGTTTGGTTCTTTTCCTATCTGCCGAGGGAATGATCAATTTTGAGGCTGTTAATGTATTTAAAAATGTGGTGACCCTTAAAATTAATCCTACTACAACAATATTGGTAGAAACTCTCTTATCCTTGAATTATTGTAGAAAAGCAGGAAAGGGTCGTTTAAGATGTTGCTTGTAGCTGTTGTTTGTTTGGACTGTGAGTCACATGATTGAGGGGAAGATTTCAGGTTTGGTTGGTACCC
>NW_011500226.1:18648-18805 GCF_000495115.2 Populus euphratica | reverse complement strand
AAGCAGAATGTTGGGCTTTTGAAGCTATGTGCTATCATGTACAAACAGATGATGCCAATAATTATGATTCAGGATTAAGAAGCATAGCCCATCAAATAGCAGATGGTGAGCTAATGACTAGAAATGAATTCCATCAGTTTTTTGGGTTATTTAGAGA
>NW_011500226.1:4499-18231 GCF_000495115.2 Populus euphratica | reverse complement strand
GAAGAAAGATAATGGAGAACGAAGAAAGAGCACATCTAGAGGCTCACTATCAAAGGGAGTTGGAGAGAATGAAAAATGATATCACACGACTTACAAGTCTACTCGAGCAGACCCTGGTATCCAAGTTTGGAGAGGATATCTCTACTTAGCCAGCAGTTGCAACTCTATCGGTATCCATGCCAGTAGCTCCTTTTGTATTCACTTCTCAAAATTTAGGGGAAATCCTTCTTCATTTGAACAACAGTTCACTACCAATGTTCCACCAGCACAAGTGCCAATTGTAAACTTGACAACTGATGACTCACATAAGATGAGATACTCTAAACATGTTGATTATGATAAATTGATCGCTCTAGAAGAAAGATTGAGAGCAGTCAAAGGGGCAGACTTATATGATCCCTTTCATGTTGCAGAAATGTGTTTAGTCCTAAATGTAGCTGTACCCAAAGAATTTAGGGTACTGAAATTTATCAGTATACGGGAACTGAATGCCCAGTCACTTATCTTAAATCTTATTGCAATAAGATGACAGAAGTGGTGAATGATGAGAAACTTCTCATCCATTTCTTTCAAGACAGTCTTTCTGGATCAGCGCTAAGCTGGTATACCAGGCTAGATAATACAAAGATCAGAAAGTGGAAAGATTTGGTCAAAGTTTTTATGGAGCAATATAAATTCAACATGGAGGTAGCTGATTGTGCATCAAAAGTATCATTAAGTCTCTTATTTTACATATGTATTTATTTTTTTTATTTGATTTTTTTTATAATAATTGATGTGCTTTTTAGTAATGAAGTTTGTTTTAATGTTTCGATAGGTTTTTGGAGCTTAAATGAATTAATTTAGAAAATTTAACGTCGAAATTCAGAATAAAGAATTAAAGAGACATTTAGTTGAAGATTAAAGCAAATCTTGGTTCAAATAAGTGCTCCAAATTTGTCCCAAAAATCAATTCTATTCCAATTCTAGAAAAGAATATCATATGATCTATTTCAAGCCCAAACTTGCCTTATGTTGTGTGCAAACTTCAACCATTAAACACTTAAGGTTTCAATGTCAATCTTAGCCCAAATAATAGGTACATTTGTATACTTATTTAATGCATAAATTCAGCCCCAAATCAGCCCAAAATCAGCCCCAAATCAACCTTCAAATCAGCCCAAACACAATCCATGATCTTACGTGTCCACACAACAAATAACAATTGATTTATTTTGGGTAATCCATTGATCCAAGAAGGCAAGCATATGGATGGAAAGCTGGAGGGGATATTGTTACATTATTTTGGGTCAAAAAGAAGAAAGAGACAGCTCATAAATGAGGAAGAAAAACGTGCACCAAAGTGGTTGCAAAGCTGTCCTGATTTGATTTTTCAGAACACCTTTCAGTTTTTTGCCCATAACTTTTGACTCAAGTTTCCAAATGACCTGTTCTTTAATGATCTGGAAAGGTGACAAAATTTCCTATAAATATGTCTCTAATAGATATCTTAAAAAAAGGCTTCTAGGAGGGTCTAAATTATTGTGCATCATATTTGTGTCCGAATTTTTACTAAAATTGTGTTGTGTTCTTTATAGATTTCAGTTCTTTAGCTTGTAAAACTTATTATTTCAGTTTGATTCAAGTTATTTCATGTTTATTGAAGTGTTCTTATATATAATCATGGTTGGCTAATCTCTTTCTTGGATCCAAATCAAGGATGATGGTGGTTGAGGTGAGTTCTTTAAGATATGAATAAATCTTAATGTTTATCTTTTCATTTTCTTCATGAATGATTTATTATTGCAAAGAAATTTTAGAAACCATTTAGGTAATGTTATAATCTTAAATTTTTATGCACAAACTTTAGTTTTGGTATAGAAATTGCTTGATTCAATGTCTTACTTAATATGAAAGTACTTGTTCATTCTTAAGCAATAATCAATCTTCATCCTTTTAAACTTTATTGTAATATCTTCCGATTTAATATCACCATCGTTGATATTAGGTTGAGTTATCTTATATATCTTAAAGGAATCATCAATACATCACCATTAAAATTGATTTGGACCAAGACTTACTTTTTCTTATCATTTAAAATCTATTTACACGTCTTCATCTTTGAAAACAAATTCATCAATTATTTTTAACCAAGATATTATTAATTTAATTTCTCTTGAGTTTTTTTTTGTTATCTAGTTTATTTTCTAGATCTAGCTCTCTATGAATATGACCTCGATCTTACCGAGTTAATTGTTACATCGCACACTCATGCACTTGCGAGTTAAAACAAGCCAATTATAAAAAGCGGTCAAGCAATTTTGGTGCGTCGGGGAGCTAGCAAGCAAAGGTAACAAATTTAGATTTAATTATTGGAAAACCCAAAAAAAAAATCATATAAAAAAAATCAATTGACTGGTTTTACCGCCTCAAAAAAATTGAAAAAAAAATCAAATGGCTGGTTTTACCGCCTCAAAAAAATTGACCTCAACTTTTCAGATATTGGACTGTGGAATGGACTACTAATTGTTACCTTTTGGTTGGTTCAACCATTTTTCTTTTGTTGTTTATTCTAATTAGTTTATAATATTTATTGTTTATATTATAAAGCTGGTTTTACCGCCTCTTATTTATTTTATTTTATCTTGTTGTATTGTGATTAGTACTTAAAAGTGCATTCTCATTAAGGATTTATGTCATCATATTGCACCTAAAGTATCATTAAATTCCCTAACAAAAGCATGTTTTATATTAGCAAGTCTAAAAATATAATATACCTTTAATTCATAGTAAATGTTCATCCTAAATGCAGGTCTATCACATAAATAAAAGGATTGATTGATGAGTTTAAGGATTGAAATTGAAAGGATAAAAAGAAGGCCAAACTTAGCAAAGTGTTGCTGGTGCATTCCAAACTCGAACACTTTTTGGTAATTTGATCATATCTGGAGCTGTAGATATCAGATTTAGGTCCATTTTATATCGATGGAAAGGTAAGACATAGACCTACAACTTTCATAGGACTCAATGACTCAGTTCTGTCATTTTCAAGCTCAAATCTTAGCAACAACGAAGACGTCGGAAGCTGTCCTGCAGCTCAAACACTATTCGGTTTTTGGCTCATATCTTGAGTTCTAGAAGTCCAAATGAACTCTGGTTTTTTTTGTTGGAAAGCTGAGACAATTGCCCACAACTTCCACAATTCAGTTGGCTATAATTCTGATATGAGCAATGATGTTTTGGCCAGCCAACAATATCAATAATCAGCCCATAATATCAAAAAACCAGCAGCCATTAATGTTAAAAACCAGCCACCAAATCAATGGATACCCACCAATTCTTCAATCAATCAATAGTTCTGAAACTTAGCCTATAAAAGGAGGCATTGCCCATGTATTTAGTCATATTAATTTTCAGATCAAAGTTATCTTCTTGCTTTCTCTCTACATCTTTGTAATGTTCGAGTTTTCTTTCATGCTATAGTAATCTCTTGTTTATGCTCTTTCATTTCCTTTCCTATACTTAGTTAGCTTATATTATGTTTATGTTCTTATATTGTTTATTTATGTTTTTCTCCTTCTTAATGTTTAGCTAAGTTAATTATGTCAAGGTGAAAAGGTTTCTCTAATGGTGTTAGAATAGGTATAATATAAACTCAACATGAGCTTTAAATGTTTATATCCAAGAAAGATTATTATTAACATGTTTTATCTTTTTATCTTACTAATTCTTAATACCTTGCTTATTAAATGGTTAATTTAGATTTGTGTTGTATAATATTTGGTACATCAAATGCTTGATCCTTCATAGTTTTCGGCCGACATCGTTATTATGATAGGAACTTGCTTTGTTGTTAACATAAACTAGCAACATGAATGCTTGATGATATTTATAAGTATGGTATTACTTAGATAAGATAATTAATATGATCATGTTAGTAATTTATAATGAGCTAATAACGAGAAATCATCCGATTAGAACTTCTTTTGTGTGTGGTTTTTAGTTGAGTAATAAAAAGAGTTTATATTATATTTATTTGAAATATCATTAGTGAATCCTATAACCTTGACATATGTTTTGTTATTATTTAATCCTTACATCAATATCACATCCCAAAACTTTCTTTAACTCCTTTTCTGTTATTATTCTCTTCAAATATTTTTCTTTATTTGTAATTTATATAATTCACCTCCCTGTGGTTCGACCCCGGTCTTGCTGGGTTATTTTACTTTGACACTCCTGCACTTGGGATAAGACATCAACTCTTTGATCGTGTCAAGTTTTTGGCGCCGTTGCCGGGGAGGTAAGTTATTGTATAAATTAAATATTTTATTTTATTTTATTTTCACTTTTATTTGTTTTTCTAATTGTTGTTTCTTTTTCTTTTTCTTTTTCTTTTCTTTTCTTTTGTATTTTCATGAGAGTTTGGACACGTACATTAAGTGGTAGACTTTCTAGAAAATCATCATTTTCTACAGAAAACATGGCCGAAGAAGATAATCAATCAATTCATAATGAGAATAATGAGAATAATGAGAATAATCGTGTTAGAACACTTAGAGATCATATGAATCCAACAAGAACAAGTGCACCATCATGTATTGTTTTTCCTCCTGATACATCTCATTTTAATTTTAAGCCAGATATTATTCAACTTTTACCCACTTTTCATGGCTTAGAATTAGAAAATCCATACTTGCACTTAAGAGAATTTGAAGAAGTTTGTAACACTTATAATGACTTAAATTGTAGCATGAACACCATCAGATTAAAGCTTTTTCCTTTTTCATTAAAAGATAAAGCTAAAACATGGCTACAAAATATTAGGTCAGGATCCATTCATGCTTGGGATGAAATGCAACAACAGTTTTTAAAGAAATTTTTCCCTTCTCATAGAACAAACTCTTTCAAAAGACAAATCACCACTTTTACTCAAAAAGCAGGAGAAACATTTTACAAATGTTGGGATAGATATAAAGACTTGCTTAATACCTGTCATCATCATGGTTTTGAAACATGGAGATTGGTTTCACAATTTTATAAAGGGTTAACACCTAAAGATAGGCAAATGGTGGAATTGATGTGCAATGGAACTTTTGAGAATAAAGACCCTGATGAAGCAATGGAGTACTTAGACTTGCTAGCTGAAAATGCTCAAAATTGGGACACCACAGGTACTTGTGAGGCACCAGGTAAAACTCAACCTCATACATCTAATGGAGGCATGTATAGCCTTAGGGAAGATCATGACCTTCAAGCCAAATTTGCATCTTTAGCTAGAAAAGTTGAGGCACTAGAATTAAAAAAGAGTGGTCAATTAAAATCTGTTCAAGAAATTGTGTGTCAAATTTGTGAAACCAATGAACACTCAACCAATGATTGTCCCACGTTGCCTTCTTTTAAGGAATGTCTCCATGAACAAGCCAATGCTTTAAATAGTTTCCAAAGACCAAGTCATAACCCGTACTCACAAACGTACAACCCTGGTTGGAGAAATCACCCAAATTTCAGTTGGAAGAGTGGTAACAATAATGCACAAACTTCACAACCACCATTTCAAACACAACATAATTTTCAAAATTCTCATGGATATGCACCTCCTTATATTCCCCCTCCTAGAAGAAATCTTGAGGAAACATTACATGCATTCATTGAAAAGCAAGAGACAATCAACACTCAAAATGCTCAAACCATGGCTGATTTGAAAGATACTCTTGCAAAGTTCACATCTGCTCTCAGTTTTCAGGAGAAAGGTAAGTTTCCATCTCAACCCCAACAAAATCCCAAGGGGCAATACAATTCAAGTACAAGCAATTCCGGAAGCCAACATCTGGATCAAGTCAAATCAGTCACTACTCTCCGCAGTGGTAAGGTTATTAAAAAACCCATTCTTGAACCTTGTGAGAAAGAAGGTGAGTTAGTCTCCAAGGGTAAGGAAATGGTTGAACCTGATCATTGTAAAGAAGAGACTGATTCCCCACCAGCACTTCCATTTCCTCATGCCATGACCAAACAAAGGAAAGTCAATCACAATTCTGAAATGTTTGAAACTTTTAAACAGGTAAGGATTAATATACCTTTGCTAGATGCTATTAAACAGGTACCATCTTATGCTAAATTTTTGAAAGATCTATGCACTGTAAAGAGAAAATTGAATGTGAAAAAGAAAGCCTTCTTAGCCGAACAAGTAAGTGCCATTCTTCAAAATAATAATGCTTTGAAATATAAAGACCCTGGTTGTCCTACAATTTCTTGCTTTATTGGAGAACATAAAATTGACAGAGCTTTACTTGATCTTGGAGCTAGTGTGAATTTACTTCCATATTCGGTTTTTCAAAGTCTCAATCTAGGTGAGTTAAAACCTACTTTTGTTACTCTTTTACTTGCTGATAGATCTATAAAAATGCCTAGAGGAATAGTTGAAGATGTGTTAGTACAAGTTGATAAATTCATCTTTCCTGTGGATTTTATTGTCTTGGATACACAACCTGTTGAAGCATGCAATTCAATTCCTGTTATTTTAGGACGTCCATTTCTTGCAACTTCTAATGCATTGATTAATTGTAGGAATGGAGTGATGAAGTTATCTTTTGGAAACATGACATTGAAAATGAATGTTTTTAACATTTGCAAGCAACCTGGAGATGATAATAATTTACAGGAAGTAGATTTTATTGAAAAAATAATTTACGATCAATTTGAAAATTCTTCCAATGAAACTGAGTTTAATCAATCTGAAGATTTACAAATGGTTTGTTTTCAGGAAGAATCAAAGGCAAATATTTGGAGATCAAAAATTGAGGAATTGCCATCACGATCAATTGGGTCCATACCTTCAAGTGTTCAACCACCAAAACCTGATTTGAAGCCATTGCCATGTAATCTTAAATACTCATTTTTGGGAGAAAATGAAACTTTTCCGGTAATAATTTCTTCCAAACTTAATGTTCATCAAGAAGGTAAGTTATTACAAACTCTGAAAATGCACAAAAATGCATTAGGATGGACCATAGCTGACATAAAAGGAATTAGTCCTTTGATTTGCACACACAAGATTTATTTGGAGGAAAATGCTAAACCCTCTAGAGAAATGCAACGAAGGCTTAATCCTAATATGAAAGAAGTAGTGAGGAATGAAGTCATTAAACTTCTAGATAATGGAATCATTTATCCTATTTTTGATAGCAAATGGGTAAGTCCTACCGAAGTTGTACCTAAAAAGTCTGGAGTTATTGTGATAACAAATCAGAAAAATGAGTTAATTCCAACGAGGACTATTACTGGTTGGCGAATGTGCATTGACTATAGGAAACTTAATTCAATGACTAGAAAAGATCACTTTCCTTTACCTTTCATGGATCAAATTCTAGAAAGAGTTGCAGGTCATTAATTTTATTGTTTTCTAGATGGTTATTCAGGTTACAACCAAATTGAAATTGCATTTGAAGATCAAGAGAAAACTACTTTCACATGTCCATTTGGTACATTTGCATACCGAAGGATGCCTTTTGGATTATGTAATGCACCAGCCACGTTTCAAAGATGCTCGCTTAGCATATTCAGTGATATGGTTGAACGTTTTCTTGAGATTTTTATGGATGATTTTTCTGTTTTTGGTGATTCATTTGATAATTGTTTAACTAATTTGGAAAAGGTTTTGAACAGGTGTGAAGAGAAGAATCTTGTGTTGAATTGGGAAAAATGTCATTTTATGGTAACAAACGGCATTGTACTTGGTCACATTGTTTCATCAATAGGAATTGAGGTTGATAAATCTAAAATTGAGTTAATTGCCAACTTGCCAACACCAAAATCTGTTAAAAATGTTAGATCATTTTTAAGACATGCTGGTTTTTATAGAAGGTTTATCAAAGATTTTAGTGTAATATCTAAGCCATTGTGTAACCTTCTAATAAAGGATAATGTTTTTGAATGGACTGAATATTGTGAAGAAGCCTTTGCTAAACTTAAAAACCTGCTTACATCTGCTCCTGTCATTCAACCTCCTGATTGGTCATTACCTTTTGAAATAATGTGTGATGCTAGTGATTATGCCGTGGGTGCTGTTTTAGGACAAAGAAAAGATAAGAAACCCTATGTGATTTACTATGCAAGTAAAACTTTAAATAGTGCTCAAATAAATTACACAACCACTGAAAAAGAATTACTTGCTGTAGTATTTGCATGTGAAAAATTCAGATCTTATCTTGTTGGCTCACCTGTTATTGTTTTTAACGATCATGCAACGTTGAAATATCTTCTTTCTAAGAAGGATTCTAAAGCTAGATTGGTGCGATGGATTTTGTTACTTCAAGAATTCGATATCACAATCAAGGATAAGAAAGGCACCGAAAATGTTGTCGCGGATCATTTGTCAAGATTGACAACTGATTCGAAATCTGACATCACACCAATCGATGACTACTTTCCTGATGAATCTTTACTTTCTATCACTACGATGCCTTGGTTTGCTAATATTGTTAACTTTTTTGTTTCAGGACATTTGCCAGTGCATTGGGGCACCCAAGACAAAAGAAAGTTCTTGAACGAAGTGAAGAACTTTTATTGGGATGACCCTTATCTATTCAAATATTGTCCTGATCAAATATTTCAACAATGATCATAAAACAATCATTAAGTTTTTGAAAGAAAACATTTTGAGTCGATTTGGAATCCCTCGGGTCATGATAAGTGATGGTGGAACATATTTTTGTAACAACCATTTGAGTCTTTAATGAAGAAATATGGAATCACACACAAATTTGCCACCCCTTATCACCCCTAGACAAATGGACAAGTAGAATTTGCTAATAGGGAGATCAAACAAATCTTGGAAAAAACAGTGAACCCTAATCGAAAGGACTGGTCTTTAAGACTTAATGATGCACTATGGGCCTATCGAACTGCTTTTAAAACATCATTAGGTATGTCACCTTATAGGTTGGTGTATGGAAAACCTTGTCATTTGCCTGTGGAACTTGAATACAAAGCTTATTGGGCTATTAAAGCTTTCAATTCAAACCTGGATGATGCGAGTCAGCTGCGAAAGTTACAAATAAATGAGCTTGAAGAAATAAGAAATGATGCATATGAGAATTCAAAAATTCATAAAGCAAGAATCAAAGACTTTCATGATAAAAGAATCTTAAGAAAAACATTTGATGTTGGTCAAAAAGTTTTGCTTTATAATTCTCGACTCCATTTATTTCCTGGAAAGCTAAGATCAAGATGGAGTGGTCCATTTGTTGTGAAACATGTATATCCTTATGGGGCCTTTGATATTGAGAATCCAAAGAATGATAATGTTTTCAAGGTCAATGGACATCGTTTGAAAGCTTACTTTGATAATTTTTCTAGTGAAAATGAATCCATTGGTTTGAATGATCCTGTATATGAAGGTTGATTATTTTGTTTTTCTCATATTTTTTTTGTGTTTCTTTTTGGTGTGACTTTTGTTTTGCTAGTCTTTCTCCAACCCCGGTCAAATGGCGGATAATGGTACTCCGTGACTCTTAAGTCGGTTCTTTCAATTTCCCATGATATTTGATATCTTTGTATATATTTGTTCAATTCCTTGTTCCTTCTCTTTTCTTTACATCTCTTCTTCACTTCTCTTTAAAAACAAAACAAAACAAAAATGGACACCACTCTTAAAAAATTGAAAAAGTATTTTCCTACTCTGCCTCAGAATGCGATTACAAAAATTTACCGTGCTAGGTGTGAAAGATTGAGGTTGTTAATGAACCATGGAATTCCTGAAGATATTCGCTGGATAATTGAAGCAAAGATCCGATTATCAGGTGAGTCTTTCAACTCTTTTATTTCATACATGCCTGGGACAGGTAAAAGCACTTTTGCAAAGAAACGTCGTGCAAAACGACTAAAAGTCTGTCACCGATGTGCCAGATGGACTTGTAATGCAAAATGTCGTTCTTTAGGAATGATATCTATAAACCGTGAAGATAAAATACAATTCATTAAAGATGGCCTGAGTAAGGAGTTTTTAGATAATCTTCTATTAACTCTTGAGACGCATTCTAGTGGAGATGTGCATCGTGCAATTCATGATTTATGGCCTCATTTTCATAAAGAACATGATCGACTTAGTCTTGGGAATCTGACTAAAAAAGACCTTGTTTGCCAGTTTTTAAGAAAATTGGATGGGAAGCCTATCCCCTACCCATAGAGGACGTTTAAGCTGTTCTTGGACGTAAAACCAAGGGAAAGCTGTGAGCCACAATCACAACTGCTTGTACATACATATTTGTTTATATATATAATAATAATAATAATAAAAAAAAAAAAAAGAGAGAGAGAGTGAGACTTCAGCTAGCCTACATATAGGTGGTATGCTTTGTATTTTCAATTTCTCATCTATAAAATCTTCTCTTCCTTTCCATCATTTCTACTCAACCCATTCATTCAGCATATATAGAAGTGTGTAGAAATGGCAAGTTCCTCTATTCCTAAAATAAAAAATATTTATGTTTTTTGTGGATCTAGTCCTGGGAAAGAAAAGGAGTTTTTAGAATCAGCAAATCATCTTGGTCGGGTACTAGCTGAGAGAAAGATTCATTTAGTGTATGGGGGAGGCAACCTTGGGTTAATGGGGGGGTGTTTCAATAGCTGTATTTGTAGGAGGCAGTCAAGTTTTAGGGGTTGTCCCTAAAGCTTTAGCCGAAGGGGACATCATTGGAAAAACAATTGGAGAGGAATTACAGGTCTCCACAATGTCTGATAGAATGAATACAATGTTTAACCATGCTGATGCCTTCATTGCCTTACCAGGTGGTCTGGGTACATTGGAAGAGATCTTTCATATTTCCTCTTGGGCCCAACTGCACATTCACCATAAACCTATAGGTTTGTTAAATGTTAATGGTTTTTATGATAATTTGTTGTCTTTTCTTGATCAAGCTGTGGAACAGGAATTTCTAACATCTTCGGCACGACAAATCATAATCTCTGCTGCTACTGCTGAACAATTGATTGACCAATTACAATCTTTCATCCCTGTAATTAATCCCTCCATGAGTCAACTCAATTGGTCAAACATGCAACGCCGTAAAAAGCTTAAATTGGATTTGAGCCTTAGTTTATGAAAAATTGTGTATTTTGATTTTAATAGCATAATATTTATGTTTTGTTGTTTATTATATTTCTTTCAGTGTGTTTCAAGGTTGTCAGTAGTCGCTGTTTCAGGTGATATCTTCTACACTCTATCTTTTTTGCTTAGAACATTGAGGACAATGTCTCATTTTGGTTGGGGGGAGAGGATAGTAGTTGATATTAAAAAAAAAAATTGTTATTAAGTAACTGTATTCTCTATTATTTGCAAAAAATATTGTTACTAGGATGGCAGAGTAACGGAGGAACTTTAGTGACTCTTGAGACGCATCTTAGTAAACATTCTTAACAAGGTCTATTATAATACTTCTTGAAATATTCAGGTTTACAAACTCTTGGATTGTTATCTATAGATTCTGTTTATATGCTCCTCTAACAAGTATTTCTAAACCTTCATTTTCACACACACACACACACTCGAACATATGATTGTGGGTTGCACATTGGATTATTACATTATTTGTGTTCTTTTGTTAAAGGTAACAACTAAGGGAAAGGGATAGTATATAATATGCAAAAAAAAAAACAAAACAAAAAAAAATATAATAATAAAAAAAAAAACAAAGTAGATAAGTTTGGTTTCGTAGCCTCCTTGACTTAAGCAAATAAGCCCGAAAGGGTGTTTGAACACCTAGTACCCTAAAGTCAACTGACTTGGGAGTTATTGGCCTAGTGCTTGTTACATGGGTTGAGGAGAAAGCTTAAAGGAATCAAACACTGCACTATCTACACATTAGTATTTGCAACCCGAGTTATTAAGCTCGTAGAGGTGTCTCAACACCTGATGCCCTAAGACCAACTGGTCTGGGAGTCATTAGCCAAAAGCTCGTTACATGGGTTCAGGATACATTGTGCTATAAATTCTTGCTTTCAAAAAAAAAGAAAAAAGAAAAAAAAAGATAACAATCCCAACCCGAAGAAGTTAACCTTAAACATTAGAACAAAAATTTTGTTTTCTTCCATGAAAAGCTCCATAACTATGTTTTGATTTATTGAGCACCAAAAGAAGGTTTACTAATATCTTGTTTAAGAGGTATTAAGCAGATATATAAATTTAATGAGAGTTTGTTTATCTGGATAGATTAATAGAAGTTAAATGATGAATGCCTTGCGTTGTGGTATTTGCAAATTATTTTTCTATTTTAATGCTTTGATTACTAGGGACTAGTAATAAGCTGGTTGGGGGGTGTGATTAGTACTTAAAAGTGCATTCTCATTAAGGATTTATGTCATCATATTGCACCTAAAGTATCATTAAATTCCCTAACAAAAGCATGTTTTATATTAGCAAGTCTAAAAATATAATATACCTTTAATTCATGGTAAATGTTCATCCTAAATGCAGGTCTATCACATAAATAAAAGGATTGATTGATGAGTTTAAGGATTGAAATTGAAAGGATAAAAAGAAGGCCAAACTTAGCAAAGTGTTGATGGTGCATTCCAAACTCGAATACTGTTTGGTAATTTGATCATATCTGGAAACTCGAACACCGTTCAGTAATTTGATCATATCTGGAGCTGTAGATATCAGATTTAGGTCCATTTTATATCGATGGAAAGGTAAGACATAGACCTACAACTTTCATATGGACTCAAAGACTCAGTTCTGCCGTTTTCAAGCTCAAATCTTAGCAACAACGAAGACGTCGGAAGCTGTCCTTCAAGTCAAACACAATTCGGTTTTTGGTCATATCTTGAGTTCTAGAAGTCCAAATGAGCTCTGGTTTTTTTGGTTGGAAAGCTGAGACATTTGCCCACAACTTCCACAATTCAGTTGGCTATAATTCTGATGTGAGCAATGACGTTTTGGCCAGCCAACAATATCAATAATCAGCCCATAATATCAAAAAACCAGCTGCGCCAACAATATCAAAAATCAGCCCACAATATCAAAAAACCAGCAGCCATTAATGTCAAAAACCAGCCACCAAATCAATGGATGCCCACCAATTCTTCAATCAATCAATAGTTCTGAAACTTAGCCTATAAAAGGAGGCATTGTCCATGTATTTAGTCATATTAATTTTCAGATCAAAGTTATCTTCTTGCTTTCTCTTTACATCTTTGTAATGTTCAAGTTTTCTTTCATGCTATAGTAATCTCTTGTTTATGCTCTTTCATTTCCTTTCCTATACTTAGTTAGCTTATATTATGTTTATGTTCTTATATTGTTTATTTATGTTTTTCTCCTTCTTAATGTTTAGCTAAGTTAATTATGTCAAGGTGAAAAGGTTTCTCTAAGGTTTCTCTCTTATTTATTTGTAATTTATATAATTCACCTCCCTGTGGTTCGACCCCGGTCTTGCCGGGTTATTTTACTTTGACACTCCTGCACTTGGGATAAGACATCAACTCTTTGATCGTGTCAAGTTTTTGTGGTTTTGTTTTTTTTTATATATATATTTATTGTTTGAAGTACTTGACTGATATTACCGCCTCCTTATTCATGCTTGTTATAATTATCTTTTAATGTTTATTATTGTTAATATTGCTTATTAGTTGGAGTGTGAATTTTCTAATTTGTTGTATTTTTATTTTTTAGCTATTACTTTATCTTTTACATTTCATTTACTTTTATTTGCAGTCTTCTTTTTCTTTTTCCTTTCTTTTCATATTCATATAA
>NW_011500226.1:0-4451 GCF_000495115.2 Populus euphratica | reverse complement strand
TTATTATTATTATTATTATTATTATTATTATTTTCATCATGGCTAATGTTGAAGATGTAGAGGGTGAAGGGAGTATTCAAGGTAATGGACCTCCACAATTATTGATCAACCTAATTTTCGAACTCTTAGAAAATATCTTCACCCAGCTAGACAAAGTACACTTTCGTGTATTATCTTGCCTCTAAACCAACAAGCTTTCAATTTGAAATCGAGCATGATCCAACTTCTTCCCACATATCACGGTATGGATTCTGAAAATCCATATATACACATTAAGGACTTTGAAGAGGTATGTAATACTTTTATTGATAGAACATGCACTGAAGAAACTATTCGGCTGAAATTATTTCCATTCTCTCTAAAGGATAAAGCCAAGCTTTGGCTAAACTCCCTGCGTCCTAGGTTTATAGGTACATGGAGAGAAATGCAAGCTGAATTTTTGAAAAAAATATTTCCCCACTCATAGGATAACAGCCTTACAATGTCAAATGATGAATTTTTCTTGTAGTCCAAATGAGTCATTTTACCAAGCTTGGGAAAGATTCAAAGACTTGTTAAATGCATGCCCCCACCATGGTTTTGAGATGTGGAGGTTAGTGAGTTTCTTCTATGACTCTCTTACCGCAGATTTTAAAAAGCTAGTGTCAATCATGTGTAATGGTGAGTTTTATGACAAAGAACCAAGTGAGGCCTTTGATTTTTTTGATCAATTAGCTGAAAACATAAAGCAATGGGAGACTTCTCTCCCAATTCATGTTAAGTCTAGAAACACCATTTCTCATTCAAGTGGGAAGTTTCAATTGAAAGAGACTGATGACCTCAATGCTAGATTAGCCTCATTGGCTAGGAAAGTAGAGTCTCTTGAGATTAAAAAAGTGCATGTCATGAGTGAACAACAAGAGGAAAGTTGTGTTGTTTGTGAGAGAAAAGGGCATAGGACAACTGAGTGTCCTACCATTCCAGCCTTCAAGGAGGTGCTATATGGCCAAACTTCTGATTCAATTAATGTTAGAAAGCCATTTCCAAACCAAGTAGGCAATCCCTACTTTGAGACCTATAATCCTGGAGGGAGGAACCATCCAAATTTTGGATGGAGAAATGAGGGCTTTTCAGTACCTCAAACATTTCAACCTCCACCCCAACCATTTCATGCTCCCACACATAACACATACCAACCACCTTATAAGAGATCCCTAGAGGATACTCTTCAACAATTCATGCAAACACATGGAGGAATCAACAACCAAGCTTATAAATTTCAAGACTAGACCAAGAGGACCTTAGATGACATTCGAAGTCAACTAACCAAATTGACTCAATCACTAAGCATTCAAGAGAAGGGAAAGATCCCAGCTCAACCAATGCCAAATCCTAGAGGTCAGGTAAACATGAGTGAATCCTCACCTAGTGAACCTTTAAACCATGAACAAGTCCAAGCTATCACCACCCTTAGAAGTGGAAAGATTGTTGATAAAGCCATAGGTTTTAGGATTCCTAGAGGTATTGTGGAGGAGAAATCTAAGGAAAGTGAAGAGGGAATAAAAACACAAGTGACAAATGAGAGTTTGAGTGACAAAGAAGGCAAGATAAATGAGAAAGAGATGGGTGAGAAAGGAGATGATTTAAGAAAAATTGAAGTCAAAGTGAGTGATTTAGAATTTGTTCCTAGAGCACCATTTCCACAAAGGTTAGGGAAACCTAAACATGATCTTATGAACTCAAAAATCTATGAATTGTTCAAACAAGTGAAAGTCAATATTCCATTCCTTGATGCAATTAAACCAGTTCCATCTTATGCAAAGTTTCTTAAGGATTTATGCACAGTCAAAAGGAGATTGAATGTGAAAGAAAGAGCCTTTCTAACTGAACATGCTAGTGCCATCATCCAGTTTAAGACCCCTCCCAAATACAAAGATCCTGGTTGTCCTACCATTTCATGCATTATTGGAGGTCATAAGATAGATCAAGCTTTGTTGGATTTAGGAGCAAGTGTGAATTTAATACCCTACACTGTTTACGAACAATTAGGTTTAGGAGAAATCAAGCCTACTCGAATCACCCTTCAATTAGTTGATAGGTCAATCAAGATTCCCAGGGGTATCGTTGAGGATGTGTTGGTCCAAGTAGATAAATTCTACTTTCCTGTTGATTTTGTAGTATTAGACACCGTACCAATTCAGGGTTCTAATGCTCCCATCCTAGTCATTTTAAGGAGACCTTTCCTAGCTACATCCAATGCCTTAATTAACTGTAGGAATGGGGTGACGAAATTATCTTTTGGGAATATGACTGTGGAGATGAACATATTTAATGTCTCCAAACAAATTGGGGAATATGAGGACATTAGAGAGGTAGATTTGATCCAAACAGTTTGTCAATAACACTTTGAGAGAGTGTGGATCAAGGATGCATTGGAGAGAACTTTAATTCATGATAAAAGATTTTGTTCTTTGGAATGTGTTGATGAGGAAGTAAGAGAACTTGAGACTTATCTAGATCCAATGCCTATTATGTCAATAGGTCAATAGACCCCATTGTTTGAGCCTTTGATTTCACCCCAAGTTAAAATTGAGGCATCTCTTGTCCAATCTTATAAACCAGAAAGGAAGCCTTTACCGAGTGATCTTAAGTATGCATTTCTAGGGGAAGATGAATCATATCCTATTGTGATCTCATCAAAACTTAGCATAGACTAAGAACATAAACTTTTAAGAGTGGTGAGAAAACACAAGAAAGCAATTGGGTGGACAATTACTGACTTGAAAGGAACTAGCCCTCTTTTATGTACACATAGAATCTATCTTGAAGAAGAGGCTAAATCTGTGAGGCAAATGCAAAGACGATTGAACCCAAACATGAAGGAAGTAGTAAGAGGTGAAGTGCTTAAGCTACTTGATGCAGGTATCATTTACCCTATTACAAACTCAAAATGGGTTAGTCCAACCCAAGTTGTCCCTAAAAAATCTTGAGTCACGGTAGTGAAGAATGAAAATAATGAGCTAATACCAACTAGAATCCAAACTGGATGGCGTATGTGCATTGATTATCATAAATTGAACATGGTGACTAGGAAGGACCATTTTCCGCTTCCATTTTTAGACCAAGTGCTTGAAAGAGTAGCTGGAAGAGCTTTCTATTGTTTTCTTGATGGATACTTAGGTTACAACCAAATTGAGATTTCTTTAGAAGACAAAGAAAAAACCACTTTCACTTATCCTTTTGGTACCTATGCTTATAGAAGAATGCATTTTGGTTTGTGTAATGCACCAGCCACTTTTCAAAGGTGTATGATGAGTATCTTTAGTGACATAGTGGAAATGTTTTTGGAAGTTTTCATGGATGATTTTTCAGTTTATAGGGATTCTTATGAGTTGTGTCTAATGCATTTAGAAAAAGTTCTTGAAAGGTGTGAAGATAGCAATCTTGTACTCAATTGAGAGAAGTGTCATTTTATGGTGACACATGACACTGATTTAGGTCACATTGTCTCTTCAAAAGGGATAGACGTAGATAAGTCAAAAGTGGAAGTCATTCAAAAATTAACTACCCCTAAGATTATGAAAGATGTGAAATCCTTTTTAGGACATGCTGGGTTTTATCGAAAATTAATTCATTCTTTTAGTACCATTGCCAAACTATTGTGTAACTTGTTGTCACAAGATGTCCAATTTGATTGGACATTAAAATATCAAGAAGCTTTTGAAAAGTTTAAAGGGTTGTTGACCACTGCACCAATCATGCAAGCTCCTAATTGGTCCTTACCATTTGAACTGATGTGTGATGATAGTGATTTTGCAGTTAGGGCTGTTTTAGGGCAAAGAAAAGATAAGAAGCCTCATGTCATTTATTATGCTAGCAAGACTTTAAATGATGCTCAATTAAATTACACTACAACTGAAAAAGAACTCTTAGTTGTGGTCTTTGCATTAGACAAGTTTAGGTCTTATTTGGTTGGATCTCTTGTTATTGTTTTCACTGATCATGCAACATTGAAATACTTGCTCATAAAACAAGATGCCAAGCCATGTTTGATTCGATGGATCCTCCTACTCCAAGAGTTTAACCTTGAAATTCGAATAAAAAGGGAGTAGAGAATGTAGTGATTGATCATTTGTCCCATCTTTCAAGCTATGAGACCATAATTAATGAATCTCCAATAAATGAACTCTTTGCTTATGAAAATTTATTTTATGCAGGTATTATCTCCTACATTGGTTCTCCATGGTATGTTGACATAGCAAATTACCTAGCCACAAGTCAGATTCCTTCTCATTGGTCTAAACTTGACAAACAAAAATTCTTGCGCAATGTGAGCATCTTTTTTTGGGATGACCCTTACCTATTTAAATACTATCCTGAACAAATTATTAAGCGGTGCATCCCCGATCATGAAATTCCAAGGGTCATTAATTTTTGTCATGCATTAGCCTGTGGTAGGCATTTTTCTTCCA
>NW_011505232.1:0-3940 GCF_000495115.2 Populus euphratica | reverse complement strand
CATTATTTCAGATTCCATTGACATGCAGTCTGGTCTATTTAAATTAGAAGTCCTGCTGTCTGATATGTATAGCTGATTCAGGTCAAATAATATTTTCTTTCGCTATGCCTTGCGTAGAAATAACCATAGTTGAAAACACGATTCCGAGAGATCCAACGGAAAAAACAAAGATAGATAGTAAGTTATATGAGTACGTGAAGCAGGACAATATTGAGGAATTTAAAAGCCGTATCCAGCATCATTTATCGGAGAAGCTAGTGACTCCCTGTGGGAATTCGCTACTTCATGTAGCCATAAGGTATAAAAGTAATAATATTACTGCTTACCTGGCTTATCTGACTAAAGAGATCCCTTCTCTAATCACCAGCTCAAACGACCAGCAAGACACAATCCTTCATGTTGCTGCCAGAGAGGCCAGAGAGGCCAGAGAGGGAAGTGTTAGTCATACAATTCGAGACCTTGTCAATTCGAATGCTTTCTTGCTGAGGAAGACAAATAGAGAAGGAAACACTCCTTTGCATGTTGCAGTGATCCATGGTAACAAAGAAGTTGCCAAATTCCTCATTTCCAGAGATCCGGAAGTGGCCTATTACAACAACAAGACTGGCAGGTCTCCTTTATATCTGGCTGTTGAGAATCGCGACAGAAGCGGGATTCTTGATGATCTCTTGAATACGGAAGCTCCGATCCCTACAGAAAGAGAAGATGGAGATTCACTTGGCATGCTACCACAAGGAAAGTCCCCTGTTCACGCTGCTGTCGATAACCGCATCATAGGTGATCACAATGTCTCCTCTCATCAGAAAAATGAAATACATACAAAAAAATGATATACATACAAACCAATCTTGCAAACCTCTCATCTTTATATTCATTCGAAACAATTTATTCTTATTTTCAGGTATATTGCAGAAAATCGAAGAAGCAAAGCCAGAGTTATTACGTCTCCATGACAAAGAGTTTGGAAATCCACTCCATTATGCATCATCTACAGGCTATGTGCAAGGAGTTCGATTCCTATTAGAAAAGTATCGTGCCGGTGCCGATGAAACTGACCAAGAGGGCAACTATCCTATTCATCTTGCATGCAAGGAAGGCTCGGTTGCTTTGTTAAAGGAATTCCTGAAAGTTATTCCCTATCCAAACGAATTCATAAATAAAAAAAAAGCAGAACATTCTTCATGTAGCGGCCCAAAATGGACATGGCTCTTTGATTATGTACATACTCGAACAGGATCAGAAGATCGTAGAAACACTGCTAAATGCGATGGATGAGGATGGAAACACACCTTTGCATTTGGCAACAAATCTCGGCCAGTCCGCGCCTGTATTTGTTCTTGTGCGTGACAAACGCGTTTATCGTCATGCTGTTAACAATAACGGTTTGACACCGTATGAACTTGGTAGAAAACAATCCACAATAGTGGTACAGCGATATGAAGGAACGGATGAAACGGTATGAAAAGCTACAAGAGTACAATTTTTAGTGTTATAATTGCGTTAATAGTATGGTACCTATGCTTCCTCTTTGTTTCCAGTTTGCTGAGGAGCGACAGCACTTTGATTCAAATAACAGGGTGGAAGGGACCGAGGTATAAGAGATATGTTGATACTTGCTCTGCTAGCATTTTAAATATTTTGATTAAAGATATACATTCCATATACAGAAAAGATATGAAAAGATTTGAAAATTATGGAATATGTTATGATGTTATGGGAATCAAAATATATGAATATTGCAAAAAAGAAAAAACAAGAAAAACACACAGCTTTAACGTGCTTCGGTGATTTGTCTGCATTAACAAAAACGAGGAATTATATTTCATTATTTATTAAATTAGTATTATATAACATGTATTTATAGTAAACCCATGTTGTTCCATACAAGAGTTATATTTCACTATCCAATCGGCAGGCAGTAGGCTTCCCTCCGCTCCACTCTAAAATCTGCATGCTTCTCTCAATATAAGTCAGATACTACAACACAAGCAAGGTGTTGAGGGGTGGGTCAACCGGATAAGCAAGATTATCGTATTAAAATGTTCTACTGCAGGAAAGCCTACAGGTTTTGACATAAGAAAAGTACTGGCGAACCTAAAAAAGTTCGTCAGCTTTATTATTTTTAATGTAGCTCTAAGGATATTTTAGCTGTTCACAAGTTTGAGTGGCTTATATTATTGTCTAGCCATAATATATAAATAAAAAAAATAACACATGTTAACGTTTTTCTTGAGACAGGACAAACCAGCTGATCAAAACAAGCAAGACCCGAAAAAGGCATCACTAAAAGATTACGAACGGCAAGATTTTTATGGAGCGGTACTATTACTTCTTTTCTTCTTTCTTCTGTTGTTCTTTTTATCCTTTATCATTTTAGTTGTGGTTTTTTGGTTTCCAGAAGAGCTTAAGACAAGATAGAATTTAAGAAAGAAAAAGGATGGCTTCTTGAGGGTCTTGGTTTAAAATGCAAAGACACTACCTTTGCTAGAAGCGGTGTTGATTAACCAGATGCAAGTTTTTGAACATCTAGTTCTACGCCGATTAGTTTAACATCTATACTATAATATTAAAAATTCCGAAACCATTCCAGAATCTTGCTATCATGTTACGAAAAAGGAATCTCAAAGGATGCCAACGCTTTTTAATGATCTTCAAAGGCAATAGGGAAAATGCCAATAATAGAAGTCTTTTTCCCTTGATGTGCAGATGATGACATTATCGATCCTACACTCCTGTGCTTGCCCTAGGAAATCCTTCGGTGACCTTTTCCCTGGTACTCGACCCATGCAACCAAGGAAAGAGGAAACAAAAACAAGGATAGGGAATCTTCTTGTGGTAGCAGTGCTTGTTGCTGGTGTGACCTTTGCGGGTGCTATTCAATTACCACAATTAAGGGGTAACTTTAACTCAAGTGAACATCATCATGAATTTCACAGCAGTAATATTACTGCCTCCCACAAGATCAGTACTGCCTCTTACAGTCCTCCTGATTATGAGAGGCTTCTGTATGGCTATTTATCTTGCAATGTTTGGGCTTTCTCTCTCTCTCTGGTGGCCTCTCTAAGCCTTCTTATGGCAAACTTTAGTGATCCCAATTATGAAATCATTGCGGTTGGACTTTCAGTCTTCATGGTTGGTTCGGCTATTCTCGTGATGTTCGCGGCATTCATTTATTCTTTGACTATAGCATTACTGGGATCCCATGATGCGTGGTTAAAAATGACCATTACAGTGGAGGCCTTTACGGGTTTATGCTGTGGTTTACATTCTTATTCCTTGGATTCTTCCGTTCGAAAGCATCCCAAATCTTCAAGGAATGCTCTTGCATTATTTGTACTACATCTATTCTTTGTTTCATTTCTACACTTACGAGTGGCTGCCTTATAAAATTTACAAGAGAAAGCACAAATAACTATCCAGGATGATCTTCACCAGCAGAGAGGTCAGGATTTGTTGGATTTCCCACTTTTAAAAGGTTTAGGGATCGCTTGTCTCTGTCGATTGTAATAATTATTTGAATTTGAAATAACTTTCGAGTTTCCAATTGAATGCATGCGCGTTTCTAAAGTTTTTTTTTTTTTTGTTTTTTTAAGCATGCATTTATTACACTCCTTCTGTTGTACAAATATTAAAAATACAAATTATGCTCATGTCACATTACTACATTTAGGCTTTATAGCACTTATTTTTATTGAAAAAAGAAAGAAAGAAAGAGTTTATATGGAAATAAAATAATGGTATAACGATAACAATTTACAATAAATGTTATGCTGAAAGATTTGCTTTTGAGAAAAAGTCTGTCCACATGTCAAATGTGAAAGCGACGAAATAATAAAAAATAATAAAATAATAAAATTTATGGAGGAAGAAAATAAGAAATAAAATTAATTAGAAAACTTTAGATACGGGTCTTTTTTCTTCTTTTTTTTTAATTTTTCTT